>NC_081342.1:70059677-70074078 GCF_029784015.1 Lycium ferocissimum | reverse complement strand
AAGTATATATTAAAATAAAATAAAAGGAATCATTCTTCTTCCATCTGCACAAGTGTGAAGAGGCTCCACAACAACTGTTTAAAACTTATTCAAAATTTATGCTATGTTGGCATTAAGTCAAGCGCTAGGTGGATCCAAGCTATTAAACTTGTTGGGTTCAACTTTAAGACTAATCTTATCAGATAGTCGGTTTCTGTTGTACGGAAGAAACAAATAAAGACATAATGCTATTCAAAAATTTAAGAACAGATCAAATAAAAATATTCTCGTATTTTATAAATAAAAATAAAATCGGACTTCCTTTAAATAACTGAACAACATTTTAATAATCAAAACAGAAGATTAAAAAAAGCTCTTGCTTCACTCATGTCTCAAGAATAAAGGAATTGCAAAAGTAGTGCTTCTTATAAAAGTATATATTAAAATAAAATAAAAGGAATCATTCTTCTTCCATCTGCACAAGTATGAAGAGGCTCCACAACAACTGTTTAAAACTTATTCAAAATTTATGCTATGTTGATATTAAGTCAAGCGCTAGGTGGATCCAAGCTATTAAACTTGTTGGGTTCAACTTTAAGACTAATCTTATCAGATAGTCGGTTTCTGTTGTACGGAAGAAACAAATAAAGACATAATGCTATTCAAAAATTTAAGAACAGATCAAATAAAAATATTCTCGTATTTTATAAATAAAAATAAAATCGGACTTCCTTTAAATAACTGAACAACATTTTAATAATCAAAACAGAAGATTAAAAAAAGCTCTTGCTTCACTCATGTCTCAAGAATAAAGGAATTGCAAAAGTAGTGCTTCTTATAAAAGTATATATTAAAATAAAATAAAAGGAATCATTCTTCTTCCATCTGCACAAGTATGAAGAGGCTCCACAACAACTGTTTAAAACTTATTCAAAATTTATGCTATGTTGGCATTAAGTCAAGCGCTAGGTGGATCCAAGCTATTAAACTTGTTGGGTTCAACTTTAAGACTAATCTTATCAGATAGTCGGTTTCTGTTGTACGGAAGAAACGAATAAAGACATAATGCTATTCAAAAATTTAAGAGCAGATCAAATAAAAATATTCTCGTATTTTATAAATAAAAACAAAATCGGACTTCCTTTAAATAACTGAACAACATTTTAATAATCAAAACAGAAGATTAAAAAAAGCTCTTGCTTCACTCATGTCTCAAGAATAAAGGAATTGCAAAAGTAGTGCTTCTTATAAAAGGAATTGCAAAAGTAGTGCTTCTTATAAAAGTATATATTAAAATAAAATAAAAGGAATCATTCTTCTTCCATCTGCACAAGTATGAAGAGGCTCCACAACAACTGTTTAAAACTTATTCAAAATTTATGCTATGTTGGCGTTAAATAAAGAAGGAAAATGGAGCAGTAAAATATAGAGTTACTGTGCTAAGTATTTATCTTGCAACTTCATCAGAGGTTAAATAATTCTTTTTTGTTAGCTTAACCATCGGATATTCACAGTGTTTTCTACCAAGAGTTTAGGACTCGAACCCGAGATCTCTAGTTAGAAGTAGATGGATAAACAAATATTTTAAGTTTATAGTTGAAAAAGACGCTTGTCCAAAGTAGTTCTTAAAGTAAAAGGAATCATTCTCCTCCCATCTGAGCAAGATTGAAGAGGCTCCACAAGCAACAATTTAAACTTGATTTATAATTTCCTTAAATACTGCCCTAAACAAAGAAGAAGCAGTCAGTTTAGCTTCATTTGATCATCTTTGGGAGCATCTTTTCCATTCTCATAAACATTTTTTTCTAATTCACCTCAACAATTATATTCAATGGACCTACTGATTTCTGTTGTATCTGGCTTTGTTGTTGAGGTGGGAAAGTTTGTATCTAAATGCATCTATCCTAAGATTGAAAATATCGCCTGTTTCTCATCAAATGTTGAAAATCTAAGGAAGGAAATGGAGAAGCTAACAAAGTTTAGAGTTGATATCAAAGAGAAGGTGGAAGTAGCTGAGAGAGAAGGCTATAAACCAAAACCAGATGTTCTCAAATGGATTGAAGATGTTGAGAAGCTGGAGAATGAATGGGAATCGATGCAAGAAAGCATTGCAGCAGCTAAAACGCTTGCATATAAGTGTTGTCCAAAATGCAGCCTTCGCACAGAAGTCTCCACTGAAGTACAGAACATCCAAGATCAAATTTGCTCCCTTATAAACAAGGGAGAAAGCTTTGGACCCAATTTGGTGGTAGAAAATTACCAGATGAGGAGAGTTGAGTTCATGCCGGGACCATCAATAGAAGGCCAGTCAACAGCAGCAAGAAATCTCAACAAAATCCTACAATTGTTAAAAGATGATAAGGTATTGGTGGAACTAATTCGAGATTTAACTCAAAATTATTTAGGATTTTGTAGTTGCTGATTTCATTAATTCATGGAGTTACTTAAATGTTCATCCGAGTTATGAAAATAACACAATAAAGTCACTTTTGCTTAAAATCATCAAACTTAACACAAGCTTCACAGAAAGTCATTAGTTGGAAGAACATTTGAGAAATTCGAAAGTTTAGTGGGTGCTATGGCATGCTACGTCATCTTTTGGGCACTGCAAAGTAGATTTTCCGTTAAAATGACTTTCTTGGAAAGCTGGGTTAAATTGGATGATTTTATTGCTACAAAAAATTCAAAAGTTACTTATGTGTTATTTCCGAGATTTGGATGATCATTTAAGTAAGTAACTCTTAAGTTAAGGTTTTGTAGTCAAAATGATGTTTAGTCAAAGTGGATTTGTACTTTTTTATATATGGGTGTTATGACCTCTTTTCTTGAGGAGGTTAAGTGGAGATTATTAATGAGTGATCAAACCCTCCTACCTCGTTCTTTCTCAAGTTTGCTAATATTCTTCTATATAGTCATTGTTAAATCTTTCACTTGTGGGTTAATTATTCTTTTGGGTATTTGAATCCTTTCAGGTATGCATCATCGGTGTGTGGGGTACGGGAAGAATTGGGAAAACTACTTTGGTGAAAAATCTGAACAATGAGCTCGAAAAGATTGATATGTCAAGATCCAAACTGCATTTTGGTGTTGTGGTATGGGTTTTAGTGCCCAAACCCAAATAGACATAAGAAACGTTCAAGCACAAATTGCCAAGAGATTGAAGCTGGATGTAGATAACGAGGGAAGTGTAGAAAGCACTGCCAGCAAAATCTATCGAAGGCTCAAGCAAGAAAAGAGTTTCCTTCTCATACTAGATGATGTTTGGGAAGCTATAAATTTGGATCATGTAGGTGTACCCCAACCTGAAGATACCGCAAGAAGCAAGGTTATTATAACTTCTCGTGATTTGAGTGTTTGTACACAAATGAAAACAAACACCGAAATAAATGTTTCTAAATTGGATGAGGATGAATCTTGGCACTTATTTGTCAAAAATACGGGAGGTGATGCCAATCTGGAACATATTCAACCATTGGCAAAGGAAATTGCAAGAGAGTGTGATGGTTTACCTTTAGCAATCACTGTTATTGGAACATCTATGAGAGGGAAGACAAGGGTCCGGCTCTGGAAGGATGCTTTGAAATCACTTAGAATGTCCGAACCTCATAATAAAGATGTAAAAGAAAAGGTTTACCAGGTCATCAAGTGGAGTTTTGATTCTTTAGTATCTCAGGATATTGAATTATTCTCAGAGCAAAGCAAACGTGTGAAGAAAAGGAGAGGTGACATTCAAAGTTGTTTCTTGTATTGCTCCTTATATCCGGAGGGTATTTCAACATATGATCTCACACATTGCTGGTGGGCAAAGGGGTTCCTCGGTGAGCATTACACATACGAAGAAGCCTATAATAGGGGAATCACAATGATTGAGAGTCTAAAAGGTGCATGCTTGCTAGAAGCCCATGGGATGTATTATGTGAAGATGCATGACGTGGTTCGTGATGTTGCTAGACGGATAGATAATTCCTCTAGGAATGAAGACAATTCTCTTATTCGTCTTTGGAATTGGGTTAACTGAGATATCACATATTGAAATATCAGCTTCTGTCAAGAGAATATCTTTCGTAAGTAACAGAATAAGACATCTACCTGATTATTTCACCAAATGCCCAGAAACAACAACTTTACTTTTGCAAGATAATAGTCCCCTCAAGAAAATTCGCCATGAATTCTTTTTGGCATTTCCATCCCTAAGAGTTCTGGATCTGAGCAGAACTAGTATTAGAGCACTGCCTTCTTCAATCAATACTTTATATCAACTACGTGCTCTAATACTAAAAAATTGCAAGCGCTTGAAAGAGTTGCCACCTATTGGTGATCTACATAATTTGCAAGTGCTCAATTGTGATGCTACAAGGTTACATTGTTTGCCGCAAGGAATGGACAAGTTGACAAATCTGAGGCTATTAAATCTGCCTGCAGGTGGTTTAAAGGAGGGCATCAGTCAAGGATTTTTCCTCAATTTGTCTAGTATTGAAATGTTAAATATGTTGGGGGATATAGATCCAGCTTCGATATACGCACTTATACCAAGAGAACTGCTACTTCCTCATTTTCTTCTTGGACCAACTTCTTTTAATGAGCTGTCATCTCTACATAATCTGACTTCTCTTATTATTGGTTTGGATAGCTCATCAATTTTCAAAGGGGGAGACTACACCTGGATGACTAGATTGAAAAGATTTCATATTGAAGTTGGGCAAAGTCCAATGCCAATACGATTCAACAAGTCAACAAGGATGATAGTCGTCAACAAGTGTGAAATTTTCGGTGAAGGAGAGCTCTCAGACATGTTGCAGTTTGCTTCACAATTGTCCTTGATTGATTGCAGGGGTCTCAGGAAGTTGTTTGCTTACAGTTTCAATGGATTAAAAGAGCTATACATTGATAAATGTAATTGTGATTTCAGACCAGCAAAAGAAGGAAATGGCATAGTTGACCCTTTGCCAAATCTGGAACATCTCCATCTCTATTATGTATATAATTTAAAGAGCGTTTCTGATTTCGGTCAACTTCTGGGTCCAAGATTTTCTAAGTTACGCAAACTGGATATATTCTTTTGTGTTAGTTTAGCATGTCTTTTTAATGTTGGTGGAGCTTTTTCCGTTCCCAAGCACTTGGAAGAAATCAAAATTCGCCGTTGCGAACATCTGGTAGAGTTGTTTGTGCAGTGCGGCTCAGAAATTCCAAGAGTTCGGAAGTTATCGTTGCATTACTTATCAAAATTAGGAACCTTTGGGGAGCCACTGAGTATGTGGGAACACCTGGAGGAACTTAACATAGAAGGTGACAATCAAATAAGGAAGTTGCCTCTCTCTGTTCAAACCTCCAACAACATGAAAGTAATAAAAGGAGATTCAGAATGGTGGAGCCAACTGGAGTGGGATGACGACAGCTTCAAGACAAATTTAGAACATTGCTTCCAACCATGATAAAACTGCCAATGGTAATATACTGATTAACTTGCCTCCGACATCTTTTTCTATTTAACTAATTTGGGCCTTGATTTTTTTTATTTTTTTTTTAAATTGGGTCATGAAATGGAGAGTATTTAAATTTGAGATTATGAAACTGGTGAATACAATTTGATCCAATTCTTCCATTTTCTTTTCCTCCCTTTTGACTGAAGCCCTTTCTTTATGATGCGTGTACTAAAATAATTTTTAATTAAATTTCTTTCATTACCTCCCTGGACTGATTATTTCTATAAGGTTTTAGATCTACTCTTGGATTTACCTTGAAAAACTTGTGCTTTACAGAAAAAATATTAAGGGTGTGTTTGGTATGACAAACGTCATTTCCAGAAAATATTTTTCAATAAATATATTCCTAGTAAATGTTTTACATTGTTTGGTTGAATAGTGAGAATATTTTCTGATATAAATACTAGCAAACGGGACAGTGTTTTGATGAAATTTCTTTAAGCATTAAAGATTGATAATGATGGCTAAATGTTTGTTAAAGTAATGATATGATGTTAAGAGTTTGGGATAATCGTAAATAAAAAAGAATACTTCCGCCAAAAAAAATGTCATTTTCTGGAAAATATTTTCCGTCAGACCAAATTAAATATTGTTAATAACACTAGCATAAATGGTTTATTATCCATATGTTAACAAGTGTGTTGAGCTACACTTATTGTTGCCTCATTCAGGAGTGGACTAAAAAAGCAGAGGAAGGAACTTACTGCACCAGAGACACAAAGTTTCGAGCTAAAATTAGTCGGTGGAGTTTGCTTTGATGAATTTCCTGTCACATATCTTGAGATTTTTATGCCAATAATTGTTCCTTGTTTGTACTATTTTTGCTTTCTTGTTCTGATATCTTGATTGCTTGATTGAACACTAAGTAATTTCTTGTTGTGTTGTGTGATCATGTTGTTAATTTGTAATAAATTGGTATTGCTTCTGGCTTTTAAACATTTTAGAGCATTCTTAAATTGTATGTTCAAAAGTTAGTACATGGTAAAACTGCCAATGGTAATATACTGATTAATATGCCTCCGGTATCTTTTTCTAAAATTGTGTGCATGCCTGAAGGACATCGATAAATTTAATCAATTTGTTACATCAGAACGCAAGAGGTATCCTAAAATTGAAGTCTAGCAAGTAGTACTTCTACATTCTCTGTGTCTGAGCAAAGTTTTGCTCGGATACTTATTGTATCAGCATTTCATGTTTCTATAAAATTGATAATAAAACGGAACCAAATAGTCACTGTACATCATCACAAACTTATGGCCCTTTGAAGAGGAAATATTGTTACTTGAATTCAGTATCAATCTGGAAAAATAATAAGAAATAACCATCAATTATATAACGATTGCTCGTTATGGATTGCTAGTTTAGGTATGTGATATGTTAAGTGTGAATTTCTTACCCCAGTTTCCTCCTTCACTTCTCTCACACCTCCTGTAAATATCTCCTCTTGACTGTGATTTTGACGCAAGAACAATGTTAAAGGAGTTAAGTATGCAGATTTCATGCTTCAATAGTATTTACTTCGGTCAGAAGTGACCAAAATGTTATGGTCAAATTGCAGTAAAGGAACATACCTCAAGAATCAGTATTTTCCATAAGCCTGAAAAAGCCGGCACAGAATGTTTTCTTTGCACGACGAGCACCTAAAGCAGTAATTTTATTAGCCTAAGGGACTACACAAAAATTCAAAAGCTTATACTAATCCCCCCCGTCCCAATTTATGTGAAGGTGTTTGACTGAGCACGAAGTTTAACAAATAAAACATAACTTTTGAAACTTGTGGTCTAAAACAAACCATATAAATTTGTGTGGCTAGAAATAATTTCATTAAGGGTAAATTAAAGTTACACTGTTTCTAAAAATAGAAAGGTGTTATTCTCTTTGGAATATATTAAAAAGAAAAGTGCATCACATAGGGCCTTCCAAACAAGAAAAATATGCACCTCATTTTTGTCATTGATCACAAAACCTCCTACTCCAACATGATGAGATGCATTAGAAGGAAGCATGCAGGGTTCATCTGGTATCCAATAAGTCATCATGACATATCCTCTTTCCGCATGATGACACAGAAATCCTTCCTGTACATAGTTTAAGTTCGACCACAATGTTAGCCAACTTTCAACAATCAAAAGAACTAACAGCAAAACCTTAAAAAGATTTTTAAAACAAAATTTAGTTTGGAGAATAACTTCCGGTGTCTCGGTTTTATTGTCCTATCTCAGTTCATCAACAAACGGAATACCTTCATTGCAATTCATCAGAAAAAGGAAATACCTTTACTGCAATAGGAACTAGATCACATCTTTCCAGTGGTAGCTTAAGCCAAACTCCCTTCTTCCCCTGTATCGAGAGCCATCAATTAGCAAAAGGTGTTTTATTAACAAAAATTACTATGTCTCATTCCCAAATGTAAACATATGGAACTTAGGCCTAACTCTACCCCAAAAGCTAGCTCATGAGGGGAGGATTACTCAAGTCCATATAAGCAGACCAACAGTTCATTGCCCAACCAATGTGGGACTCTAACCCACTCTAAGACCAAAAAAGTTGGGGTGGACTATGTGAATCCTCACGGACCATATTTCTCCATTTAAATTCATCTCAGACAAATATTATACAAAATGTGAAGTACTAGAAGTTCTTTGTATTTCCTACTAGCATCAAATCTCTAACAGGGACAGACTCCTAGAAAGCATAGAATCTAAAGCAAATGTTGTAACATGATTAACACATATTCTCAACTAATTAGTATCGCATATATAATTTTGTTTCTTCCACTGTGCCCTATCTCTCACTTAATCTACATTGATTCCAAGAGAATATAGATCTTTCGAGTCAACTTCCTTCCCTGTGATTTTAAGCCTACCTAATAATATTTGACAAAAATTGTGAGTCTCACAAACTTTCATCATGTGTGTTTTCCAATCGCAAGAGTTGTCGACAAAATTAAAAAAACAAAAAGAAAAAAAAAAGTGAAATGCAATGGCTTACTGTGTGATAATCAACACTGTGTAGTAATCAACACCAGACAAGAAATCAAGTAATGAAATTTGAGACTAGTCTAGTATAGTAATTGCTAGAAAAAAAAGTCTAGTATAGTAGTTGTTGGAAATGAAGTACCTTCACTTTCCAATAAGAGAGAGATGCACGACGCACAAAGGAAAATTTGTCGGGATTGGATAGTAGTCTTTCAGGATTGATAATTACTCCTCCATATTCATCATCAGTGGCATCAAGTAGCCATTTATCTCTAAAATACAAACTTGTATGGTTTGTGCCATTTATCTGATAAGAGAAAGTGTCCACTAAGAAATTCTTTTCGCTTACTGATCTTGTAGCATCATATGAAGTGTTTGAATAAGAAGCCTTCATTAAAAGCCCTGAAGGTAAAACAGAGAATTAACTTCATATCAGATATAAACAGCAGCTTTTCTCATTTAGCAGCTGGAGGACATCCTTCTCTAAAATCTAGTGAGGCACTTTGTATTGCTTCATTGTTAATTGTTCTACTTCGAGTTCATGCTTCCCTACTTAGAGATCAAAGGTAACATCATAGTAATAGCTCCTCAAAAGAGCCAATTATGAAACTTAAACTCATCTAAAACGGAACAAAATGAATGGAAGTCTTAATGATATCCTTTTATGTCAACGGTACGCTTCAACTATAGGCAGTGGTTGAGGCAGGATTTTTGTCAAGGGGATTCAAGAAAAATTTGAAAAACGCCTAAAGCTAAAAAGACTAGAAACTGTGGTTAGCAAGAAACAAACTTCTGTCCTCTATGAGAATTTGAACCCCTTTTACCACTGACCTAAGCTTTTGGCTTTATTTGAGGGAACTCAACATTTAATACATATATACAAAACATAAATTTGACAAAACCCTTCTTTCTACCAAGATCTGCCCATGACTGCAGGAATGACGCTTTTTCTTGGCTAAGCACGCAGAAATATTTGGTTAAAGGATGGCGGTAAGACTTGAACTCTCATGCCATGTTGAACTGTATGACCACAACGTCTAAAAAATTGCTCACCAAATTTAAACAAGAAACGTATTTTCTTGGTACATGAGAAAAGTGGAATGAAGTTATAGTAAGGAACTTCTCCATCCTTGTAGTGTTAGAAAAAATAGGTTCCAAAAGTGGGGAAGATCTAATCTGACTTTGATAGAGTGATCTCTATCCTTAAGGAATTTAAGTCTTTCACTTTGTTGCTACTGGGATGGTGGCAGAATTTCTCCAAGATTTGACAAAGCCAACGAAATCCGAATACAAAACAATTAATTCGAATTTCCCATAAGAACAGAATGTTGTGATTTGTAGTGAAAGTAATAGAGAGAAGAAAATCTATCTAATTCATCTTTTATTTGGGAATAATCAGGTATTTATAATACCTAGGTGTCCGTTCAAACCAACAGATACATCTTTTAGGTATAGGCATCTTTTAACTTAAACCTTTTAGGAATAGGTATCTTTTTAATCACAACCAGTCATCTAAATGATTGAAAATATATTCACCAAAACCTCTACTCAATACTTCCCCATCAATAACACTAGCTAATACTAACATATAGTTCCTTAAATATGAAAACGCCCACCAATCATTACAACTATTGAAATGCTAACATTTATCTAGGGTTGTTCACGGTTTTGGTTACAACCAAAACCAAACCGAAAATTTAACCAAACCGAATAAAAAAATCGATATACGGTTTGGTGGTTTGATTTGGTTTTAAATTTTAAAAACCCGGTAATATTTGGTTTGGTTATGGTTCTATTAAAAAATAACCGAATAAATAAGAACCAAAGCGATAAGTTATATACATAAATTTTATAATTATTTATATGTATAATATAAGTTTTTCATAAATAATTATAAATATTTTATACCTTTTAATTATTAATTTGATTTTTAGTCTACTTATTTCACATGATTGTTTAAGGCCCATGTTTTTAAGAATATGTCCAAGCCCATGTCTTTAAGTCTTTTAACTCTTTAAGTATTAAGTGTAAACCTACTAACAGAAGCTCACGTTAGAGTCTAATGTATTTAACTTAAATTTTTAGCCTTTCTTTGTCAGAAATTTGATTTTAGTTTTTTTTTTTTTTTTGAATTTATACCATTCCTTTTTCTTGTCTGAATGAGCCCTAAATTTCTAATATTTCTCATATGAAAAAAACAGAGGTTGTAGATTTAGAGGTTCCTATAGAAGATACTTCAATAACATTAGCATTTCTTTGCAACTCATGCATATGGTAACGCCCTAATACTTCTTCCGTGGGTAATCCTCTTAAAAAGCAGAAAAGAATAACTCCTTATAGCCGAGACCCTAGCCTTGGGGATGATGTTAGAAAAACATCTGAAGTTTAAGATCATTACACAATTTTTTTTTTAATAAAATGGGAGAATTGAGGACAAAATGCAAGTACTGCCCCAAAGTTTGGGATCATTACACAAAGCATTTTTATTTCATATATTTTAATTTTAATTTTAGGTAGTCTTTTTGTTTAATTAATATATGTTTGTAACAATAACTAAAAGCTCCTATGCTCTACTTTATTTCCAGGTATGTGTATTAAGATGACAAAAATGGTGCAGCCACTACTAAGTTAGTTTTTAACTCTATAGTAATAGTTTAGCAACTTTGGGTAACTTGAGTATTACACTATCACTAATAGTGAAAATATTTCTATGATGTATGTTCCACCTTAAATTATAAATGAAAGTTATCGTTTGAACCAAAAAAGAGACATGTCTTTTTCAACTTTTTAATGTTTTACTGATAAGTCTCATGGCTGCTAGTGCAAGTCATAAACCGAAAAATTGAACCAAACCGAACCAAACCGACAATAACCAAACCGGTGGTTATTACTTTATTTGGTTTGGTTATGGTTTTCGATATTTAAAAACCGACTAAATTGGTTTGATTATGGTTTTAATCAATAATCGATCCAAACCGAACCATGGACACCCCTAGTGGAAACTAAGAAAAAGTGATGTGGAAAATAAGCAAAAGTAGTGCTTATTATATCATTTATCTAATCTTATTTCTTGCTATTGACATTCCTTTTCTGCTTTTCCTTCCTTTATGTTTGCTTTTTCAATTCAGTATTTGTCTTTGCCTTCTCTTTTCTTACATTCTATTCACCTTCCTTTTTTACTTTTTTCTTTTATGTTAAATACCCATACTGACTCGCGTCCGCGACTTTTGTAGCATAAAAAAAAATTGAACCAAACTAGCATAAAAAAAAAAAAAAAACATTACTAGTTTTCACGCACTAAATTAGTGCGTGAAAGAACCAAACTGCAAAAATGCAACTTGGGCCTTTCACGCACGAATTTCGTGCGTGAAGGAGGCCTTTTGTTTTGTTTTGTTTTTTTTTTTTTTGTTTTTTTGTTTTTTTTGGTGTTACCTTTCAAATCACGTTTTTTTCATACTTTGGGCAAAGATTAGTCATGTTTCAAAACCCCAAAATATCAATATTTTATATAAAACTTAATATCTTTTTTTGCGTACAATAATGTCGGCTCATTACATCAAGTCCACCTAAACTTTTGGATCGTCGTTTTAGGGGTTCTAAAGTGCCCAGTAAGTTTTGAAACTTGTCAATTTATAGGGTTTGATTTAAGTGTTTTATTATATTTAAATGTACAAATATAAATATTTGATTTAATAATAATTCATCCAATACGAGAGGTTTATCTTGATTAAAAAATAATTCATTCCATTTAATTACAATACTAATTCAAAGCAATACAATAATAAATTACAATAACAATACAATCTTCAAGTTCTAGAGGCTCTATCACTTCGAGACGTGCTTGTATTACCACAGCCTTGTTGCCCACACGAGCGCTTGTCATGGCCATATTGCTTACATGTAGAGTAACTTTGCCGTAGAGTAAGTTCTTTCACTAACATCCATTTGATTGGGTCTACGAATACGTGAGTTAATGCCCAATTTCCTGATGTAATCCTTGTTAGCAACCATCGAAAACGGCTCGTTTGGCCAATAAGCTTCATTACCAAGCGGGTGGAATTGGCCGGAATATGCTCTAACATAACTGTGGACCTTGTATTCCCCCGCCACATAATTTGTTACCGTTTTTCTCATTCTCTTGAAGCACTTGACAGCATGAGAACACGGCATGTGGTACGTTTGCCACTTACCACAAGTGCATGTTCTTGTTGCCAAATAAGCAATTGGCTTAACAAAACTAAATAAATAATTAGCCAGTCTAACAATTGAAATAGCTAGTCTAACAATTAATAAATACTTAAGTCGCTAATCAAACAATTAACAAATACTAAATAAACAAGCAATAAAAAATTAACTAATTAACAATAGATAAACAAATTAAAAAAAAAAATTAAAGGGGGCAGCCGCAGTGGTGGGTGCGGACTACCCAAAAACGCACAAAAAAAGTGCGCAATCCACCACAGATCCCTCCCATCATACCTAAGGTAATAATATATTTAGCAATGTAATAAAAAATTCGTAGTAAAATACCTAGAATGAAGGTGTTTTTGAGTTTTCAAAATGAGCTCCCGCGCCGTTCTATTCCAAAATCTAAATTTTAGAAACTTGTTCCTACACTTCAATATACCAAGAATATTGAGTTTTGGATTGAAAAATAACACGAAAATAGCGTTTTGGGGGGTTGGGGACCACTGAAAACGGCGTTAATGGCGGGTTGGTGGGGAAGTGAAAGAGTAGGTCGGGTCTGTGGTGGGGAAGGAGGGGGCGACTTTTTGTTGCCTCCTTCACGCACGAAATTCGTGCGTGAAAGGCCCAAGTTGCATTTTTTCAGTTTGGTCCTTTCATGCACTAATTTAGTGCGTGAAAACTAGTAATGTTTTTTTTTTTTTTTTTTTTTTTTGTGCTAGTTTGGTTCATTTTTTTTGTCTAAAAGTCGCGGACTCATATGACTCATAATGTTCACGCCAGCTGGTTAATATATTAGGAAAAAACAATTGTCCAAAGTAGGGATAAGACATTATTACCTCCTGAATTTGGATCGCAGTTGCTACGACACATCTTATCTTTTCACGGGTTCTAAGGCCCCTTTTTTAAAAACGGAATAGTTACCATCCTAAAACTGGATATCTACTCTCTTATGATAGAGTGACATACACTCTCCTTGCCACATGTATATTTATTTTTTTTCTATTTTTTTAGATTCTTTTTGCTTATGTGGAAATTTTTTAAAAAAATTGAAAAACTAAACTTTCCTTAAAAAATGAAAAATGGATATTTAAAAAAATCTGAAAATTTAATTTTTTTTTTTAAAACCCATTTTTTTATAAAACAAAAAAAAAAAAAAAATCTGACAATATGGATTTTTTCAAAAATATGAAAAGCTGGATTTAAAAAAAAAAGATGTCTTAAAAGATCTAGATTTTCATGATTTCATTTTTTAAGGGCACTTTTATTTTTCAAATATAATCTGGATTATTTTTTTAAAAAAAAAATCTGTAAAAGTGTTTTTTCCTGTCAAAATGTGAAAAAACTAAATTTTTATAAAAAATTGAAAAAACTGATCATTTTTTTAAAATGTGGAAAACCCTTTTTTTAATCTAAATCTCAAAAACTAGATTTTTTTCCATCTATAGAAAAAAAAAATCAGTTTTTCATATTTTAAAAAAAAATCAGTTTAGTAAAAAAAGATTTAAGATTAAATGATAATTAATTAGGTGTAATTAAATGTGAAATACTCAATTAAAAATGACTCGTGTTAGATTTTAAGCTTTTCACTCTCTCAAAGAGGGTGAAATACACTTTACTTGCCACATCAACATTTAGGGTGGTAATTATTTCGTTTTAAATAAGTTTAGGAGATAATAGGAAATTCAGGAATAACAGTAACAAGACATATTCTTGTGTTACTTCAGTAAAAAAAAAAAAAAAAAAAAAAAAAAAAAAACATTTTTCACGAGGGAA
>NC_081342.1:69919148-70059577 GCF_029784015.1 Lycium ferocissimum | reverse complement strand
CCCCGTAGCATATTTTGATGTTTTCAATCCGCACCATACTGCCAAGGATTGACTTGCATAGACCACAACCCACATTTTAAATCAAATATTTGAATTTGAGCATTAAGTATAAGCTTATCTTTGATAAAGAGTGCTTTATTTCTAAAAGTTAAACTTTTTAGTGTAAGTTTGAATTTATCGGACCTCAAAATAAATATTGAACACCAAATGAGAAGCTAAAAAAAATGTCATGATGACATTGGTTCACACATGATAACTTTGGTTGTGTTATTGTCTTTCAACAAATTAAATTTTGCCCTTTGGGGTAAAGCTATGTACTAGAACTTTTAAAAGGTAGGGAATGAATCTTAATAAAATCTCTTTCAATTAGGTATTACTAGATGGGCAAGGCCCGTGCTACGATTTTCTAGTAATACAATTTGCATTACATACACTAGTGCTACCTTGTTGTTAATGTAGCGAGTTGATGGTAGTGATAATTCAATATTTATCAACTCATGCAATGGACTTACAGGAAGAAGGCTTAATGATTTGTTATATATGAAAAACGGATACCATAAGAAAAGATAAGTACATTATTTAGCATAACTACAGAAAGATGAGTACATTGTTTAGCCTAACTATATTCAAATAACATCTTCAAGTACATCTTCATCTATCATTTCATATAAGCAAGAGCTACAATCCCTTAATCTTAGTTGCCAACCTTTGCTATTGCAAAAACCACATAAACGAGGGAGGTATTTTGAAGTACCTGGAAAAAATATAAAACACCAATCATCGACTAAGGAAGTTGAAATTAAGAGGAATGCATAAATAGAGATCACAGAGAGATAACTTGAAAGATACATCTAGACTCTCATATAGTTTAATTTTAGATTTCCGGACAACTTCTAATGGGAAAAAATAGAGAAAGTAGTGAAATATACAAGGACATTAAATTTTAGATTTCAGAACTGCCCACACCTGAAATTCACTTAATTAAGATTGCACTTTCATTCAAATATACAAGAACATTAAACACTATAATATTAGCTCTTCCAATGTATCTAGCAGGGTAAGTCATTTGACTTTAAGAAACCTATACTGTTAGAAAATCTGAAGATACATGTGATTTGTTTTCAGAAAATAAGATTGTGTAAACAAAAGCACATCCTCAATGAAATCTTTCACTACTGAGTACATTTTACTTGCTAATTAAGCCATACCCACACCTATATATATATATATATTTTTTTTAAAAAAAAAAAAAAAAGGTAGCTAGATTTTTGAAATTATGGGATAAATATACAAATAACAGACCAACACGGGCTAAAATTAGAACCATATCCGTCAGAAAATAACCTACACTTTATAGGTCAAACGTATGTAAACGTACTTCTATTTCAAATACTTCTACTATAGAATTAAGCTGCGCTGACGTGAATTCATTGTATTCCCTTATGCTCCTAATCCACTTATTTTAATTGGAATAAGAGTAGAAAGGAGCAAACGGGCATTTAAGCAACCATGTGTCTTGACATATTTAACATCTCAACTTTCCTGATATAGCTTTAACCAACAATCAATCATATCACTCTATCAATATATGAAGCTAATTTTGAAGCAACTTCACTTTAGTTTTGGCAAATATTCAGAATTAGTTCCAGAGATAACTGTTTGAACTTCCGAAGTGTCATTCCAACTACTAAGATCTTGCATAAGGCCTGCATTTGATCAAGAGTCTTAGCCACTGATTGGTGTTTCATTTACATTACACTACTTTGCTAGATTTGTGTAAACTATAGTATAGATTTCTCATATAGCAAGTAATGACCCATATCATAACTCAGACATTCGATCTCAAAAACTCACTATTAGGTAGCAAACCATTAAATAGACTTAAAGATATGATGAGAAATACCTGTGAAAAGTTGACAATGACAGGAAGAATATGTGCAAAGTTTATTTTGGGACAAATTTGTAATTACACAATCCTATGTATACATGTTTTCTTTTTCGTATCCATAGACAAATCTAGAATCTACCTAAGCCCGAGACATCTACTTCTCTCTCTCACGCTTCTGGTGCTAGCTACTGGTATTCAGCTCTGGTATTCTTCTACTTTGGTATTGAACTCGTGCTACCGGCAGCCTGGGTGACCATGATTGGCTCTTTCTCAAGTTAACAACTAATTTATATTACTTGTGCTAAATTCTAAGCCTACTTAACCATCAAACAGTTACGGTACACTGGAAATGGTGAAAGTAAGAAACCACCTCACAACAAGAAGATAAGTTGGACATAATCATAGAAAAGGGGAAGGAAGGATTTGTGAGAATCTATCTTTTGGATTTTTTGTCCTATCTCAAGAAAAGACCACAACAAAACATATATTTCTTAGCTTTAAAATTAAAATATATCCTCAAGCATTCATCCATTCTACTGTCCATTGTGTCTTATCTCAAGAAAAGACCAAAACAAAACATATATTTCTTAGCTTTAAAATTAAAACATATACTCAAGCATTCATCCATTGTACTGTCCAAGCTTGAATTTTTAATTTAATCCACATTTGCATTTTGACATTTGGCTTTTTTGTTTTCACCATAAAAAATTTAACAGAAGGCTGCATATCTACTTACGTGTGAATGTGCAACGTTGAGGCTGCCAAAAAAAGCTGAATAACCTGCATATCATCTTCGTTACTTCATCCTCCTCTGTTCCCAATGATTAGTCCTCCCTACCGAGCAAAGTTGTACAAACTTGATTCCAAAAACATCTCTTTTCCCATAAGCAAAAGTCACAAAAATAAAGACGACACTTCCTGCAATTAAATGGCATAAGTAACAGTTTGTGAAGTAGTAGAAACTACATCAGAAATGAGCATTCTAATGAAACAACTGCTATTCAATTGTTGGCAACCTTAAAAGGCGCACCTCTTCAAATATTCACATTGCTTAGAGCATCAACAACACACTAACAAAGGCAAATATAATAGCTTCTGAATTGTATGCCACATAGGTCACCTAAAATTGAACAGAAGTATGGCCATACGTCCAGTAATTAAGGCACCAACAGTTTTATCTCATAGCCAGCCATTTATCAATACAAATTAAAACATTGAGAAGTTTTGACAGTCATCTCAACTCCAATTTTAAGTAGTTCCTTTAAGCTGATTGACAAGTTATGTAGGTGATTGTAGTTTTCAAATCTGTAACTTTATTTGTGTAAGACAGTTCAATCTAGTCGAAGGCACAAATATCTTACAAATGAACATCATACATTTATCAATTAAGCAGATGGTACTAAATTCGACTGATCTTTTACAACCTTTTTTATGGTGTGGGTGGTTGATCTTTCAGCCTTATGCTTGAAGAGTCAGATGCAATACATGCTTTCTCCATGTCTACCGCACTTGTGCTTAGAGGCTTCATTTTTTTGGTGTTACTCTGATTAATGCTAGGTGGAAAGATTGGTTCCCTTTCTACATAGGACATAATTGATACAGTTGTCTGTGTGTCATTCGATGTTCTCCAGGATGACTTTCTTAATTGAATTTGGAACAGTCTGTCTGACAACATCTTATGAACATGGTCAATGGGAAGGAGTTGATTCAGCAAGCAGGAAGAGTCATTTCTTAGATTTAATAAAATATCTAATAAGCATGAAGCTGATGTGAACGCT
Source organism: Lycium ferocissimum (assembly GCF_029784015.1). Classification (NCBI taxonomy): domain Eukaryota; kingdom Viridiplantae; phylum Streptophyta; class Magnoliopsida; order Solanales; family Solanaceae; genus Lycium; species Lycium ferocissimum. The sequence goes on along the minus strand of NC_081342.1, from coordinate 70,055,911 downwards.
TATATAGATAGTGTTTTACATGCTAAAACGATTTAGTTGTGGCTGATTTTTGCAGAAATAGCAAATCAAAAACATATATGAAGTATCCTACTACATATAAATAAGGGCAATCTTGACCAAAGTTGTTTCAAATGTATGTTCTGTTGTCATGGAGAGCATCTTCTCAACTATATCTCCAGAAATTACTGTTGTAATCGACCCACTGCCATCAATAAGATCAATTCGGAAGGTACACCTGTAACCATATTGAGTTTAATATTTGTACACATATGCTATATTTTGTGGAGATGAAATTTATATGTATAATGAAAATGTAATACCGAGGCACTTATATTGTATGCCGATTATACTTTGTGCATTCAAATTCTCTTCTTTCTTTCGTGCACTTTTTTGGTTTACATCCTGAACATTCAAGCACGCAAAACTTTTGCAGCTCATTCTGAAATAAACATTTTTGCGTCAACATAGAAAACTCCAATATGTGAAGGAAGATGAACAACACATGTATATTACTCTGTTTCATGAATAAACCTATTCACATCTAGCTAAGTGAAGAGTCCGGAACCAAAATGACTCAATAAAAAACCAATTGAACCAAAATACCCCAAGAAAAAAAAGGGATACCAAAATACCTTTAACGCAGCTTTTCTATGCGTTATGTAAAAAGGTGTTAACGTCCCCCGTTAACATTCGTTACCTGAGCTTTAAAAAAAAAAAAAAAGAACCTTGCATAACGCAGCAAATAGATGCGCTATGCAAAGACAAATTTTTCCAGATTAATCCACCGTCTAAGAATAGGCTAAGGGAGCAGCTTATATGCTCCTTCCGTTTTAATTTATGTGAACCTATTTGAATGGGTACGGAGTTTAAGGAAAAAAAGAAGGCTTTTGAACTTGTGGCTTAAAATGAGGCACATATATTTTGTGTGGCTATAAATCATTGCATAAAAGTAAATTGTTTTAAAATATGGAAAGAGGTCATTCTTTTTTGCACGGATTAAAAATGATATAGATTCACATAAATTAAAACGGAGGGAGTATTAATGAAGGTTTGTCGTGTCTATTTGCGTTGCATCATTAATGAGCTAAGTTTTATATTTATTGATTTTCTTAAAACAGATCATATATATTTTCTAAAAAAGATAGGCTTATCCCCTCGTATTAATTTATGTGTCTTACTTTTCTTTTTTCTAAAAATAATTATAATCATTTCTAAGACAACCAAAAATATAACACTTAGCTTATGCTTAGAAAAAATAATATCCCTCGTATTAATTTAAATGTCTTACTTTTTTTATAAAAAAATAGTTATACTTATTTATAAGATAACCAAACATATAAGTTATACTTACTTATGCTTAAGAAAATAATAACATCTCTGTATCATTTTAAGTGTTTTATACTTCTTTTTAGAAAATAATTATAATCATTTTCTAAGACAACCAAAAAAGAGACTTAGCTTATGAAAAATAATATCCCCTCCGTATTAATTAAGTGTATTACTTTTCTTTTTAGAAATAATTATAATTATTTTTTAAGGAAACAAAAAATGTAATATTAAGAAATAATTATAATCATTTCTAAGATAATAAAATTATAATACCTAGCACATGCTTAGGAAAAACAATATCCTTTCTGTATCAATTTAAGTGTCTTACTTTCTTTTATAGAAAATAATTGTAGATTTTTTAAAGATTTTTTAAGACAACCAAAAATATAAGATTTAGCTTATGCTTGCTAAAAAAACATCCCATTCGTATCAATTTAATTGTTTTTCTTTTCTTTTTAGAAAATAATTTAATCATTTTTTAAAACAACTGAAGATATAAGATTTAGAAAATAATCATAATCATTTTCTATGACAACAAGAAATATAACACTTAGCTTATGCTCCAAAATAATATCCCCTTCATATCAATTTAAGTGTCTTACATTTTTATAAAAATAATTATTATTAATTTTTAAGATAACCAAACATATAAAATTAGGCTAGAAAATAATTTAATCATTTTTTAAAACAACCGAAGATATAAGATTTAGAAAATTCATAATCATTTTCTATGACAACAAGAAATATAACACTTAGCTTATGCTTCGAAATAATTTCCCGTCATGTCAACTTAAGTGTCTTACATTTTTATAAAAATAATTATAATTAATTTTTAAGATAACCAAACATATAAAATTAGCTTATGCCTACGAAAAAAATATCCCAAATTCGTATCAATTGAAGTGTCTTTGCTTTTCTTTTTAAAAATATAATTTATCATTTTTAAATCAACCGATGATATAAGATTTAGAAAATAATTATTATCATTTTCTATGACAACAAAAAAAATATAACACTTAACTTATGCTTAGAAAAAATAATATCCCTCCATACCAATTTAAGCGTGTTACATTTTTTATAAGAAAATAATTATAATTATCTCCGTATCAATTTAAGTGGCTTATATTTATTTTTAGAAAATAATTATAATCATTTTCTAAGGCCAAAAATAATACTTAGCTTATGCTTACAAAAAATAACTTCCCCTCCTTATTAATTTAAGTGTCTTAGGCAACCGAAAATATAATATTTAGAAAAGAATTATAATCATTTTCTAAGACAACAAAATTATACTCCCTCTGTTTCAATTTATGCGAATCTATTTCCTTTTTAGTCTGTGTCAAAATGAATGACTTCTTTCCTAATTTGTAAACAAATTCACTTTATGAAATGATTTACAGCCACACAAATATTCAAAACTTATTTTGAACCACAAATTTCAAAAGTCTTCACTCTTTTTAAATATATCGCCTACCAAATAGGTTCACATAAATTAAAACGGAGGGAGTAATACTTACAATGATGCCATTTGTCAGAAAGTTGGCAACAAAATTATAATATAACAATCTTGTTAATTGGATTCACATAGCGCATCTATTTACTGCGCTATGCAAGTTTTTTTTTTTTTTTTTTTAAAGCTCGGGTAACAAATGTTAACGGGGGACGTTAACACCTTTTTACATAACGCATAAAAAAGGTGCGTTAAAGGTATTTTGGTGTCCTTTTTTTTTTCTTAGGGTATTTTGGTTCAATTGGTTCTTTATTGGATCATTTTGGTTCCGGACTCCTAAGTGAAACACTTACCGAAGTCTGTGTTGAAATTTCTGCAATAGGGATAACTTGTCAGCGGAAGCGGAGTTCTGCGAGAGACGTTGAAACTGGGCTGATGCATAACTTGAAAGCATGTGTTTGTTTGTTTTTGCCCTATTGTCACGAAATAAAGTATTCAATATCTTTGTTCAAGGGCATGTTAAAAAGTAAAGGTAGAAAAGTTAGTACCGATTGATGAGCTCCAACGCCCGTGGGTAAGCGGGATTTATGTGTATTGTTGAGTTGAATCTAGTTTGCAGTGATAAATCTGTATGATACAATGCATGTGTAATGTTGTATTAAATAAAAATTTGTAGGTAAAATATTTTAATATGTGCATACCCTGATAAGAAGATATTCCTATACTCCTTCCAAGGATTATAGGGAACTCTTCATCCTTTCCCATTTTAGCTTGGAGCTCAGTTCCTTTAATTTCTCTGAAGTCCTCCCATAAAGTGAGTAGAAACCCTTTTTTTCTGAGAGTGCGGGGAATATAATACTAATTTTTTGAGGATCCATCGTAAGGATATACATATACTTCCAATGGAAAATAAGGGCATATAATAAAAAATGAATGTTGTACTTGCATGTATAAGCATATATAATCGAGCATGCTAGTAATTGGCCGGAGTGGTATACCAATTTCTACAGAAGAATGAGGAGTCATATGAGCGATGCGTTCAAAACTTGTGATATTCAGCTTAGTTGATGGTGGGAGTGGTATCTCATGCTCGTCAGTTAGCTTGACATGTTCAACTATAATTTCTTTGTCAAGTACCCAATAAAACTTGTGTATTGGTTTGCCGTATAAAGTGGGTGAAACTTGAACTCTTGCGGCGGAAATCAGATATGTCTCCGAGATTTGAAGCTTCTCTGCATAATGCCCAATATCATCGCCATATACAACGACTCTAATTCAGTGCTCCTATAGAGTTCAATATGTGTCTCAGATGCACGTAAATTATACTTCCATATAAAGCAGATTAAATGATAATGCTATAGATAAAATTACCTCTTCATCTTCCAAAATTAAATTTTGGAATCTGATTTTCTTCCCAGGACTTTCTCACTCACGGCTCATGTCCACAATTTGGACTTTGGAAGTCTAATCTGGCGTGTCGATTGTTATTTGATAGATGTTTAATCTTGATGCCATGTGTCTGCCAACTGTTAGGTAAAGTTATACAAATAATTAATATCACATGTCTATACCAAATAGTGTTCTTATTTTTCAGTGTGATAAGGTAAGAAGTCCTGGGGAGGAAAAAAAGGAACCTTTCAGAAATATTGCAGCTATCTTACATCTATGTATACTACTATATCTCTAGCTATCCAACTTCGACTTAAAAAGGATTTTATGAACTAATTATCTATTTCCATCAAGTAAATTAGTCCTAAGAGTTTATGTGATCTAGTAAAAATCTCTGGCAGCTTCCACCAGCGATTAGTTATTACTATCTTCCTTCCTCACCTTCTTATATTTATTTTTTATGCGAACCAACTGATCCAGGACCACTAAAACTGGACAACAAATGAAAAGTTCCACATTTCAAATGAACAAGCAACTCATTCAGGAATCACTTCAAATACACCCCATTACCAAGTAGTCATTTCACAATGATTCGGTTTTATCAAGTAACTCAACTACCTCCTCTTCTGTCCCAAATTAACTAACCTATAGTGACTTGTCAAATTTGTCAGTCAAACTATTCACATTCCGAAATGAACAAATAATTCATTTATGAACCTCTAAGCACACCATAATACCTAGTGGTCATTTAACAAACATTCAGTTATTTAAGTAACTCAACTACCTTCTCTGTGCCAAAATTAACTAACCCCCTGTTTGGATGGTTGTTTCCCGTGGTTCATTATTATATTGTTTTCTATTAAACCATGTTTGTTTCCATTGTTTAATAAATTATGTTGTATGGTGTTGTAAACTCGTTGTAATCACGTATTGAAAAGTTAAAACTAATATTATATGTATAGAAGTTGTGGACAACATGTGTATACGTAAAATGTATAAATGGCTTGAGTATGATGAATTGATTTTCGACAGTAATAGTTTAGCTAACCCATAAAATTAATCTCCACTATGAAAATCAAAACTTCATTATTCTAGAGAGATGCACAATTCATGAACTTCAAAATTAAGGCTTCCCTATCAAGAAATAGATTTTCAACTTCATATGAACACATAAAACTCAACTGCCGTGAAATAGCACTACCATCAATTAGAAAATTGAAAAGAAGAGCATGATTAAATAACAAACCAACACGGGATAAAATTAGAACCATATCCGTCAGAAAATAACCAACATTTACTACCAGTTTGTATGTTGAAGTGGGTTGCATCACAATTGGTGGTGAGCCTTAGGGCTCTTTGTTTCTACCTTTCTGTTAGTTTAATCAGTTTGTTTTCTATCTTTTTAATTCTGAATTTAGAAATTTTTATGTACTTAGTTCTTGTAAGCTACATTCTATGCTGAAATTTCAAGTGCTTATTTCGATTTTCTTCAGTCCTAACATAGTAACATGAAGCAAATACCAACAATTAGGGGTGTATAATAATCAAACAGAACCCTGGGGGAAAGGCAAGCTAAATAAGAAGGGGAAAAACCCAATTTTCAAACATCCATGAGTAAACCCAGCCAAATTAGGAACACACAAGTACAAAATACTACAATAAACTACCAAACCACCAGGAAACCTATCATATACCCATCAAAAGTAGTGGAATAATATACCCAACAAAGAAAACAGAGATTTTTTTTTTTTTTTATAACAATCAGTTAAATTAGTAAAAAAAAAAAAAAAAGTTACTAACAGATTGAATTTAAAAGGAGTGTCATTTAATAAAAGCAAGGAAAATAAAGGTCAGAAAACCTATCACATACTCATCAAAAGTAGTGGAATAAAATACCCAACAAAAAAGAGGATTTTTTACCATCGCAATCAATAGAAACACTGGAGAAATTCAAAGAGTGTATGGAGAAACTTACCAGAAAACCACTTATAGAATCAGATGGAATTCCCGGGAAAACAGAGGAGGATCTTGAACACATGGGGAAGATTTTCAATGGAATTTTCTGGGTTTTATTAAGTAGTGTTATATTTTTGGGTTAGGACTATATGAAGAGAGAGAGAGAGAGAGAGAGAAAGAAAGAAAGAAAGAAAGAGATTTTTGAGCACTTTAGGAAGAGAAGCTTCTGTGTAAAGGAATGAAAGGGTTAAATACAAAATTGTCCTTGACAAACATTTGTATTTTATTTTATACCCCTGTTCGTCCCCCGTTGGTTCCCTAAACTCCCATTTCTATAAAGTAGTAAAGTAATAATGATTTAACAATCTTAATTATTTTAATCTTTACAGCTCGTCGTCCTTGACCTCTTTCACATGTGATAATCACACGGATTAAATTTTTTGTCTTGAAGAATCAGCATAAATCCCTTATCTCAATTCTCTTGCAAAGTCAAGATTATCGAGAATTTGAGATTAGTGTGTATGCAGATAAGGGGTAAAGTTATATATAGCTGGAAAAAATGGTTAGTTGAGTTATATTCTATCAAAAAAATTATATGGTTTATATAAGGCTAAACATTACTCTCTCTACCCAATCGGATTTCGAGGGTCAAATTCATAATTTTGACTGTGAATTCAATTTTTTAAAATAAATTTTACATATTTAAGAATCACATACAACATGCTGTATGTAACAACTTAAATTTCCAACACAAACACTGATATAATATATATATATATATATATATATATATATATATATATATATATATATATGTATGTTTACTGAATACAATTACAATAGACACAGGGAACAACAAGGAGAAGTTGCAGAACAATCCAAACAGGGAAATACAATTAAATTAGAGTCTAGAAGGGGGTTGAGAAGACAGAAGAAAGAGATGAGAATATTCAGATCAGAAAATAACTTCCTTATCCTTTCCTACCCACATTCTAACACTTTTTAAACACATCCAGTAACTAACTTTGGCTTTGTTCACGTGACTTTCCTCCCCAAAAGTAACTGTCCAACTTTTTAGGTGGAATTACAATTCTCGAACTCCGACGCGGCTTGCCTATGCGGAAATTACTCATCGCATCCTCCTTGTTATCCATATTAACAGATGCATCAACTGAGTTCACAACATTACTCCCCTCCTGAAAATCAACCTTGTCCTCAAGGTTGAAGTCATCTGTCCCGGCCTGGTCAGCAAAATCTTGGAGCTGTAATGGTGTTACTTGCTGGATAGGCTCGCCCAAGCAATGCTTAAGCATTGAAACATGAAATAGGGGATGTATCTTGGCCCGGCAGGCAACTCCAGTTTATAGGCCACCTCTCCAATGCGCTTGTGTTACATCCCGTATTTTGTACGTTGGAATATTTTAAGTTGGATTGCGACAAGTTGGGGATAAGACTTTTAATTTCCGATTTTGTTTTTGTTTTAATGCACAAGTTGCATATTCACCTTTTCATTGGTATGGAGTGTTAAGGGTAAATTTGGAATAAGAAAAAGTTTGGGATGTTGAATAAGTTATACGGTACCGTGGAGTTTTGGACATATCCGGGTATTTAAATAAAGAGATCGGTGTATAAAAGTTTTAGGTCTCGAAATAATTTTAAAACCCGGATGAACGATTGAGCCCCTACAGTGAGTCGGCAAGACGCTTGATGCAAGTCACGATCTTCTTTACAGTGACTTGAGACTATATAAAGGGGCTTAACCCTCATTTTTTGACCAAAAAATCGGACAAAAAAACCTTCCAAATATTCTAGAAAATTCCCCAACCTTCCACCACCCGACTTTTAGCCGAAACCGTGGTATAATTCCCAATTCCGGTCCGTACGACAGATAGTTGCGACTTCAAAGCGTATTGAGGCTTTGTGGCTTAAGTTCAAGGTGGAGGAGTAAATATATAGCATTATTATCGAGGGAAAGGTATGAATCTCTTTATTTGTGTTAATATTGGTTTATTTACGGAGAAGGAGAGCCTGTAGAATCGTTATAAAATGGTTCTGTGATGGAAATATGGGACAAACACCATATGGAATGTTTATGAAGTATTTTGAAGTTGGAAATATTATGGTTAATGTTGGTATTGTTGGTATAGTTTATGAATTTGGAAGAAAGAAATGTATTGTTGTTGTTTCCATTGAAATTGGAAGGATTCGGGTAGTGAATTGACTTTATTTAATATTTTAGTTGTTGAATTGTGAATTTCATAATGATAAGTGAAGGTTTGATGGCTTAAAGTGAAGTTATAACCATTATCGGAATGTTGAAGAAGTCGATGCGGCATTAGCTTAAATTCTTACATTGCACGAGTAATGTTGTTAATGCATAGTTGTTGATATGGATTGTCGATATAACTCATAAATTTGGAAGGTAATCGTTGTTGACTTTGGTGGTGTTGTGAGATTTCGGGTGGAAGTATGTATTAATTGGGAATTGAATTGAATCTTGAAGTGTTGCTAGAATAATTGCTAGCATTGTTATTGGCTTTAGAGTTCCATTCTGGGTTTGTTGTTGATAATTTGGGCGAGTAAGATCTAGGGATGGTGTATTTACGGAGGGAGATCTTTAACTGAAATTTGACGATATAAATGAATTTGTTTGAAGGATTGAGATAAGTATATGGTGATGAGTCTAATGATTATGTCAACTCTTCAGAATGTAGACTAACAAGTTTGGATGGATAAGTAGCTAGTAAGGCGCTAAGACGGTATGTTAAGGCTCGTCCGCTTTTCTTTCTGTGGCATGATTCGTATGTAAGATTTTATAAATGCTTCCATAACGCTCTCGTTCCCAAAAGTTAAAGTAATGGTTCCAAAGTATTTTTTCCTTCTTAAAAGCTTATAAAGGTTTTCCAAAATATTCATTTTTCTTCAAAAATCCAAGTTTTACGATTTTGAAAGTTTATGACTAAAACAACGACTATGACTTTATGACGACAATGATGATGCTAGACATGGGAAAACGTATATGACGAATATGTCAAGGATACTGCTTCTTACCATGAATATGGCGATATGAAATGTTAAGCTATTTTTGAATAATGACTATTTCAAGGTTTCAAAGTATATGAAATGATATGTCGGCGATTCTCGTTTTTATGTTCCGTGATGTTATCCTTTATTGTTAGTCTCGCCTTATAATTATCGTTCCTTGGTGAGACAAAGCGATCACGATTGTTCCATAATGTAATCGTAGGTCACCGACCTTACGTCGCTCCAAATAGTCGCGGTACATGACTTTCCTCGGGCTCTCATGCACGCTAAATATGTACATGGGGGGGAGGGAGGGGATACGTGATATGGGAAGGGATACATGTTCATTGCCACCTGGTCACCGGGCGTTATCATCCCGGACGCGGGATGCTGGTGACGCGGGATATGGGCGAGCCGATGTATTTCGGCGCTATGTGGGCGAGCGTACTTGTTGCGCTATGACACGATGACATGGCCAGAATGACGTACGTAGTATCCGCCCCGCGTAGGCACCTTACATGCATGTACGATTCCATATGATATGATCCATATGCGTCAGTACTGTTTTTACATGATATGATCCATATGTACGGAGTTACGAACATGATATGATCCATATGTACGGCCACTTCACCGATGGCTAATGACATGTCTCGTATGTCACAGGATACTCTCTCTATACGATATGCTCTACATCTCCATACTGCTGTTGCACATGATTACGTTTTTCTATGTTACCATCCGTATGCCACGTACTTCGGGCGATCATTGCTCGTGCCGACGCCCTTTTTGGGCGTTGCGTTTCATCTTAGGCGGTACACCGAGATGAGCAAGGCTTTACGGGAGACGTTCTAATGATTGGCGAGCTCCACTTCATTCCCATGTTGCCGAGTCGAGTATCTACGGCGTACGGACATCCGGAATAAAGTTAGAGCTTTGCGAACGGGTCGTGAGTCTAGAGGACAAGAAAACGGCCCCACTAGCCGGGTCGTGTTTTATTATACATTATGTTACGGGGTCCTTACGAACACGGTGTGTTTAGTTTGAAAAACGACAAAAAAGATTTTTGCAAATTTTACTATGTATTTTACTTTCATTTGATTTAAGGATCCAAGAGAATACGTGAGTAATACGAGACAATGGGGTTCGCTCGGCTCTGAGTAAGGGGTCGGGTGCCCATCACAGCCTAGTAAGATCGGGGTGTGACAGCTTGATAACCTTAAAAGGACCAAAGTATCGTCGCCCAAGCTTATGATCCTTTTGCAGTCGCATAGAAAGTTGTCGATATGGTTTCAGTTTCACGAAAACCCAGTCACCAACTGCAAACACTAGCTCAGTACGATGTTTATCTGCAAACTTTTTCATCCTTGTTTGAGCTTTGGTCAAGTTAGTTTTCAACAACTCCAGAACTTCAAAGTAAGCCTCCACTAATTCACTAGCCGTGCTCCCCAATATATATCGGGCTACAGTTGGGGGTTCTCGCCCATACAATGCTTGAAAAGGTGTCATTCTAGCTAATGTTTGGTATAAAGTATTGTACCAGAATTCAACCCGCGGCAACATCCTTACCCACTTGGTTGGATTATCAGCAACATAGCAGCGGAGATATTGTTCAAGACACTTGTTGAGAGCCTCAGACTGTCCATCGGTTTGGGGATGATATGCAGTACTCATTGCTAAGGTTGAACCTTGCAAACGATTTATTTCCTGCCAAAAAGAATGAAGAAATCGTGGTTCGCGATCAGTGACAATAGTGCGAGGAGGGCCGTGAAGGCGAATTACACCCACTATGAAAGCTTCAGCTACTACTTGAGTAGAGAAAGTGGAAGGCAAGGGAATGAAATGACCATATTTGGTCAGACGATCCACCACAGTCAGGATAGTAGTCTTCCCTTTAGAACTCGGAAGGCAAGTGATAAAGTCCATTGCAATATCTTCAAAGACTTGATCCGGTATAGGGAGAGGCTGCAACAAACCCGCTGGTTGCAAGTGTGTGTCTTTCATCTGTTGACAAACCTGACAGGTTGTGACAAATGATTTCACATCCTTGCGCATTTGTCTCCAATAAAAGTTCGACGCCAGTCTATGGTATGTTCGTGCCACACCAGCATGACCTCCAATGGTTGTGGCATGGAATTCAAACATTAACTTATGTCTTAGTTGAGCATCTGATGGAATCACGAGCCTACCTTTGAAGAATAACAACCCATCTTTGAATTGGAATTCCCGGTGAGTCTCGGCATTTTTTTTGTAGAGCTTGCTGAATAGCTATTAATTCTGGATGTGATTGATTCAAGGATTTTAACTCTTGTTCGAGATCAAAGGTCCCCATAGAAATGGCCATGAGAGAAGCGTCTGAATTACGAGAGAGGGCATCGGCGGCTGAATTTTGTTTGCCGGGCCTATAAATGATCCGAAAATCATAACCCACAAGCTTTGTGAGCCATTTTTGTTGCTCAGGGGTTTGGATGGTTTGATTAGTGAGATTCTTCAAAGATTGTTGATCTGTTAGTATAGTAAATCTTCTGCCAAGGAGATATTGCCTCCATTTACTAACAGCTTGTGTCATGGCAAACATCTCACGATGATATGTCGAAGCCCTCTGCATCCTTGTACTCAACTTCTGGCTAAAATAAGCGATGGGATGCCCTTTTTGAGATAAAATGGCACCAATTCCTTGCCCGGAAGCGTCAGTCTTTACTTGAAATTCCTGAGTGAAATCTGGCAAGGCTAATACAGGGGTGCAACCCAACTTAGCCTTTAAAGTTTCAAAAGCTATTTGAGCTTCTGGCATACATCGAAAGTCTTCCTTCTTTAGCAAATTAGTGAGGGGACTTGCTATCGAAGCATAATGATGGATAAACCGTCGGTAGTAACCTGCAAGACCGAGAAAACACCGCACTTCCTTCACTGTACGAGGTGGTACTAGCTCTTATTACTCCTTCTTTGAGCATTTCAGTCACTAATTGCCCCATAACCTGCTTTTGAAAATAAGGGTATCGATACGGCTTCACATAACTGGTTTTGCCCCTGGGAGTAGATGGATTGCGTGGTCTTGATTTCGCGAAGGAGGCAAACCCCAAGGTTTCTGGAACATATCTTCATATGCTTTGAGCACTGCTACTAACTCAGAGGAAGTAGTACATGAATGCTCCAAATCAGAAACCAATTCTAGATGGAAATAAGAAGAAATTGCATCAGTAGCAGCCATCCTTCTCAGGATATGCAATTGCACTGGTTGCACATCAGTAGGTGCATCATATTGCCACGAGACCTTGGTACCATTTAGGGTGAATTCAAATATTCTCTTTACATAATCAGTGAGGACAGGTCCCAAAGTTGCGAGCCACGAAACCCCGAATACTATATCAGCACCATGAAGGGACAAAATATATAAATGATCCACTATATCGCAGCCTTGGATGGTTATTGGAAATTTTCTAGTAACGCCCTCACAATGTAGTCGTTGTCCACTTCCCACCACCACGGAAAAACTTGGTGTAGATTCAGTTACCAACTGAAGAAATTTAGCCATCCTCGCTTGAACAAAATTATGTGTACTAGCGTTGTCCACGAGCACCTGTACTGGCATGACCAGTAAATTGGAGAGTAGTGGTAGAACTTCCTCCGGATAGAGCATTATATGAAATAGCTGAGTGTTCTTGTACTCAACTTAGCGATGAGATGCCCTTTTTGAGATAAAATGGCACCAATTCTTTGCCCGGAAGCATCAGTCTCTACTTGAAATTCCTGAGTGAAATTTGGCAACGCTAATACATTGCAACCCAACTTAGCCTTCACGATGTGTTCCAGAAACCCGAAGGTTTCTGGAACACATCTTCATATGCTCGGGTTTCTGGAACACATCTTCATATGCTTGAGCACTGCTGCTAACTCAGAGGAAGTAGTACATGAATGCTCCAAATCAGAAACCAATTCTAGATGGAAATAAGAAGAAATTGCATCAGTAGCAGCCATCCTTCTCAGGCTATGCAATTGCACTGGTTGCACATCAGTAGGTGCATTATCTTTCCACAAGACCTTGGTACCATTTAGAGTGAATTCAAATATCCTCTTTGCATAATCAGTGAGGACAGGTCCCAAAGTTGCAAGCCATGAAACCCCGAGTACTATATCAGCACATGAAGGGACAAAATATATAAACCATCCACTATATCGCTGCCCTGGATGGTAATTGGAATTTTTCTAGTAACGCCCTCACAATGTAGTCGTTGTCCACTTCCCACCACCACGGAAAACTTGGTGTAGATTCAGTTACCAATTGAAGAAACTTAGCCATCCTTGCTTGAACAAAATTATGTGTACTAGCGTTGTCCACGAGCACCTGTACTGGTGACCCATTAACATGACCAGTAAATCGGAGAGTAGTGGCAGAACTTCCTCCGGATAGAGCATTATATGAAATAGCTGAGTGTTCTTGAACCACTAAGCACCGTAATTCCTCCGCTAAGACATCGTCCGATAAGAATTCACCCGGTAAAGTTACATCCGTCTCTGATTCTTCAGATAACAGTAGAAATTGGGGAAACGACTTACACTTATGACCTGGAGAATATTTTTCATCGTAAGAATAACAGAGGCCACGTTCCGGATGACTTTGTATCTCTGCTGGATAAGGCATTTGATGGGGGGACGATTTGGTGTGGTTTGGGCCGCTGGAACCATCTAATTCGAAGTTGAGAGCTTTGAGGTTCTGTATAAATGAGTTGGAGTCGGCAGAAGTCGTGGTGTTTTGCTGAAAGCGGGTTTATTTGCTCATATAAATGGGCTAAAAGTATAGCTTCGGTTAATTTCGCGGGCTCACGTATTAAAACAACAGTTTTAATATCAGGCCTCAGACCAGAAGCAAAAAAATGGGTTAATACCTGATCTGGAAAATACATCGTCTCATTAGACACTGCTTCGAAGCGGCTCTGGTATTCAGCCACCGTAGTGGTCTGCCGAAGTTTAGCAAGTCGACCCTCTGCACTTCAAGATCCAGTTTCTGAAATCGTACCAGCAGTTTCCCGGGGAAATGCTCCCAATTAACTAACTGTTTATTGCGAAAAAGCCACTGATACCATTCTAAGGTGTCGCCTTCCAAGTAGAACGATGCAAGCGTTAATTTATGATCCTCCATGATTCCATAAAATTCAAAGTAACGTTCTGCTTGGAAAACTCATGCTTCAGGGTTTACTCCATGGAATCGTCCTAATTCAACCGGAGCTGGTTTGTGTCGCAAAGCAGGATGTGTTGATGCCTGGCCTCCACAAACTTCAACGGTTTGCCGTGGTCGAGGTGTTGCCGCTGTAGGAGCAACATTCTGAGCCATTATGTGTCCTACCACCTCTTTCAACATAGATCGAATCTCATAGATGTCACTAGAGAACGACTCTTTCACCACCCGTATGGAGTCTTCGAGGGATTTGAGTTTTGGGTCCTCTTCCATTAGAGGCCTCTGGATGAAAGCACCAATGCAACAACTTAAATTTCCAACACAACACTGATGTAATATATGTATGTTTACTGAATACAATTACAATAGACACAGGGAACAACAAAGAGAATTTGCAAAACAATCCAAACAGGGAAATATAATGAAATTAGAAGTCTAGAAGGGGTTGAGGAGACAGAAGAAAGAGATGAGAATATTCAAATTAGAAATAACTTCCTTATCCTTTCTTACCCACATTCTAACACTTTTAAACACATCCAGTAACTAACTTTGGCTTTGTTCACGTGACTTTCCTCCCCAAAAGTAATTGTCCAACTTTTTAGGTGGAATTACAATTCTCGAACTCCGACGCGGCTTGCCTATGTGGAAATTATTTGTGGCATCCTCCTCGTTATCCATATTAGCAGATGCATCAACTGAGTTCACAACACTGTGAGTCACAATATTTAGTAAATTTTAATTATTTAAAAGGCATATGAAAAAAATTCTAACCAAAAAAAATTTATTTGACTCTCGAAATTCGAACGATGAGATATACACATGAAGACGAAGAATACTTTTTAGTCATATTTATTAAATCTTGAACATTTATTAGCGCAATTCTTGGCTGCCTCACTAATATAAATTAATTTTAGTACGTAACATGTGGGTTATTCAATCTGAGAATGTTGTGTTCTTGAATAAATTGAACTTTTTAAATTTTTAATGACAAAGATTCTCTATTAGGTAATTTAAAGCACGTTTTTTTTTCCTTTTTCTCACTCAACGATTTTTTTTTTTTTTCCACAAAACTGGGACGTGTGTTCATAGCTTTTTGTTTGGTCACTGAGAAGGAGAAGAAAAGGAAAGGAAATGAATGTCTACCTTGTTTGGTTTGCATAGAAGAAGAAGAAATAAAAATCTAACTATTTCCACCACTTTCCTGAATTGAATATAGAGCTAGTTATGTCATAAGCAAATAACAGGGTTTACTTTAAAGTACATATCGATCTAGTTTCGTGCCAGAGTTAATTTCCTAAATGGTCACTCAAGTTTGGGCAATTGCCTATAAATATCATTTTTGTTTTTTTTAGGACAACAAAGTCACTCAACTATTCTTATTTTTCTCAAAATATATTACACACCTCAAAAGCCTCCTTCTCTCCTAATTAGCATGCCATGTCATTGAAGCTTATTTTCTTACTAATAAACATATTTAACTCACCATTTAACCAAACTCACGTCTTATACCCAATCAAACATGACCCGATTAAAGTATTTTAATTTATAGATTAAGTTTTAAAATAAAAATTTAAATTTAAAAAATTTAATCTGAGTTACTTTTGGGATTTATTTTAATATATTGCTAGATATTAACATGACAAGTTGGAATATCTATATCTTAACATGAAATAGACTAAGAATATTTATATTTTTTATAAGACTAGTAAAATATAGTTCAAAATAAAATATAAGCGTAATAATATAATACTTTAAAATAAATATTATAGTAATGAAAATTTATACCCTCTGCATGAGAAATTTTAAAAAAAACTTGATGGTATGGCAATGAAAATACCAAAACTTACACACTATATATATTAAGATAAATAACTCAAAATACAAAGGAAAAATTAGATTAAAATTCGATTTTGTATAAATGCTCCAGTTCATTCTTTTGATAGTTAATCTAGTCAATTTACGGTGTAAGATAAACACTGATCTATTTTTCTATAAGGGTTAAATAAAGCTTAAGAAATATTAGAAAATTAACAAATTCAAAAGAGATAAAAAAGAAAAGGAAAATAAACAACATTTAAATTGAGACCAACAAGGTAATTTCAAATATCCTAAGGTCGTTAGCAACTCATTATTTAATGTCGAATATTAACCATCAAAATAAGTATTTTCAAGAATCACTAGATGATTGGTGTCGCGTAAAATGATGAAATAGCAAATCCGTCAACTTGAAGTTAGAAATGCGGAGAAGTATGATTTGGTAAAACTTAAACTTATGTGCCACTTTTTTTTATCGGGTCATGTTTGATCGGGTAAGACATGGATTTGGTTAATTAAATAGGTTTGTAATTTAAAAAAATGAAATTTAATATATGGGATGCCAACTAAGAGAGAAAGAGAGTTTTGAGGTATTTAATATATTTTGAGGAAAATAGGGATAGTTGAGTGACTTTGTTGTCCCAAAAGAAACAAAAATGATATTTGTAGGCAACTGCCTAAACTTAGGTGACTATCTAGGGAATTAACTCTGCATATTGACTAGAAATAGATTCGTCACTAAAATAGGGGGTTACTCCCTAGTCTCTCGCGACTCCTAATCTAATCAAAAGAATAAAGCCCCCTATTGAAGATAGGTTGTCAAACTATGATAGAGAGTTTCACCTTTTGAATCGTCACTCGCATAGGGTGACTGGGTCAGACCGAGTCAGAAAGGCTTGGATTGCTCAACATTCATACGAGGGAAATGATAGTGACGGAAAGAGGGTGGCAGCCTTCAGCCGGATTATCGAATTCGTTCCAACAAACATTCATGGTTCTGTAGTCAAAACAACTTAGTGCGACATACCGTTCGAGATGATCAATAATATTTTCACTTATTTTTCATGTGACTAAAACTTCTAACTTACTAATTGATTGTGAAACTACTCTATCATTAAAACAGATCTCACTCGTCTAATCTCGTTTAGTTTAAATGAATGTGAACACTTTTACCTAATTCACATTAGATACAGAAGACGCACGGTGAAATTCATCAAGAGAAAAAAGAAAAAGAAAAAGTTGGCTTAGGGCTCTTCATGAAATGGGGCAAGTGCACGATTAGCCACTTTTAGGACTGCTATTAAGAAAATAGATGAAATTCGTAAAGTATTTAAACTTTGGTTCCTCAAAATTAAACTTCAGAAATTTGGATTTTAAGTTTCAAACTTCGGACTTTCGAATCTAAAATGTGAAGTATACAACCTAACCTTAAACTTTCAAACGAAAGTTAGGTTCTAGCATAGACCTAACTGTTCATTTTGGTAGTTTACGCTTCAAACTTTTGGATTTAAAATTAAAATCTTATAGTTCAAATTTTAAAATGAAAGTTTGAAGAAGAAATAAGGAGAACGAGGTGGAGGAGAAAAAGTAAGATGAGCGCTCTGACGTTGATCAAATTTAAATAATTAAAAAAAAAGGCTAAAATTTAAATATCACACAAAGAATTTGCACTATTGCCGTTATTCGAGAGTCGTCTTTAATTTTTATCCCTCAGTCAAAATTTTTTTTAAAAATTTGCAAGGCAGAGTTTGGATTCGCAAGGTAAAGTTTGCCTACAAAACTTAACTTATAAGGCAGAGTTTTAATGCAAATTTTACTTAAGGTGGAGTATTTACTCAGTTGGAATTTTGCAAACATCTGACTTGCGAATTATTATTTTTATTTTTTACTGAATCGAAATTCAAAATCAATCTTGAATATTAGGCAAAAGACAAAAATCAAAAACCAATGCCTTTGGGGGCAATCCGCGCGGAAAAAAAAAAAAAAAAAAAAAAAAAGAATAACGTGCACTGGACAAAAAAATTGTCCTAATCAAAATCCAACTTGACGTGTTCCCACGTGGACTTCACAATAACCCAAATAATGTTAATTGTTTTTTTCCATGCATTCATTTTAGTTCCATGAAAAAAGAAAACAAATATCTTTTCAATAATGGAAGAGACTATGAGCCCATTTGGATTGGCTTATAAGTTGCTTATAAATTTGTTTCGAGAACTTTTTTTGTTATTTCACTACTTAAAGTCATTTTGTGCTTAAAATAAGCTCAAAAAATAATTGGCCCATTTGACTTAGCTTATCTAAAGAAATAATTTAAAACGAACATAAAAGCCAAAAAAATAAGTTAAACTACCCCAACTTATTTTTTTTAGCTTATAAGCTGCAAACAGCTTATAGGTATAAGCCCATCCAAACAGGCTCTATGATATCTTAGCTTTTCTTCTTATCAGTTAGTTATCTATTACTCTCTGTGTCCCAATTTATGTGATACACATTCTTTTTTAGTCTGTCTAAAAAAAAATGATACATTTCCTTATTTGACAACAATTTAACTTTAAACTTTACTTTTGATGATTTATAACCACACAAATATCTTTAACTTGTTTTAGTTCACAAGATTCAAAAGTCTTTATGTATTTCTTAAACTTTATGCCCAGTCAATTGTGCTGGTTTTACTTCTTCCAAAAAAAAACATTAAGTTTTCACATCATGATATACAAATTTTAATCTCATAGCTACTAGAAATACGGGAAAACATATCGCCATTTGAAACATTGTACTTGTCAGCAAGGGTGGAGCTAGAAGGTCAGGAGGGAGTTTGATTATCGAAAATCACACGGTGTGTATAAGGTTAAAAAAAAAATATATCGGTATATCAGGTAGAGTGGAAGTCCAGCCTCCGCCACTGACATTGCCTGCATGTATGCCTTGTAAAATTTAGAAGGGAAAGGACATAACGCTCCATTGGCTATGCTTTATTGTTTTTATTTTTGAATATTAGAACTCCATGATTATAACGCTCGTGATAGAGGGCGGATAGATGAGAGTGAGTCATAATTCATAAAGTACTGATATGTTTTTGGCAAGTTTTTTGAACAGGGTGTACATGATATCTTAGACGAATCACATGTCAGAATGGAATAGCAAAGTGGAGAGCTTTATAAGACATAACACAAGTTCACATGATACTCTTATTTTTATACTCGATAATGGCGTAGGCCAAGAGACAAATTCGTAAGACCTATTAGAACAAAGCAAATGACACTAGCTACTACAAATAGAGGGTTTTCCGCCGACATTCAGTGGGAAATTTGTATTATAAAATATGATTTTCCCAACTCATGCCGACCGAACCAGCTCACTGGAAAAATGCATGGTGGAAATAGATTTTCATTGAAACAACGGGAAACTTCCTAATTTTTTCGTGTGAAAACACCACTATTATTTTTTTTCCTCACTAATTCAATCAAAATATCTGTGCAAATAGCCACTGAACATTTTTCAGTAGAAAATTTCAATGAAAAATAGTACTCCCTCCGTCCCAATTTATTTGATATAGTTTTGACTTGGCACATAGTTTTTTTTTTTTTTTTTAAAGGAAGACTTTTGAAACTTGTGGTCTAAAATAAGTCATTGATATTTGTGTGGCTGTAAATCATTTCATTAAGGGTAAAAGAGAAAGTCAAATTATTTTTAGATATAAAAATATATTATTCTTTTTTAAACAGATTAAAAAGAGTAATGTATCATATAAATTGGGACAGACAGAATAATTTTTAGTAATGTAATGAATACCATGAAATTGGATCGTGACAAACTTCTCCTTTAATAAACCTTATAAAACCCAAAGCTAAAATGAACTCTCCTTCAGTCGGTCTCTAGCTTGTAGGGATTAAAGGTAAGTGGCAAGCAAATACGAGCCTCTTTCTCATGCAAGCTCAACACTCAACACGTAACAATTTTTTGTCCTTCCAAGTTTCAAGTGAAACAACCATAAATTTTTCCAATCTTCTCAATTCTACACTCTCAATATATACCATCATCTGCAAAGCTATATTATACATATACTAGCTAGTACTTTAATTCTCTATTTAATTGCGAATTTAGAATTTAAATCTCGCAAGTTCTGAGTCAAGAGAGTTAGTTTTCAAATATGTTCATGTTTCACTTTATTTGTATTCATTTATTTATTTGAACATGTACTTAAGGTTTTGATGTGAAGTCTGAGTTCTACCAAACTAGCAACGGTGAAATTCCCTAGCTCAACCTTAAATTCCTCACGGGCTCTTGTAGTTTTGAAAATTAGTATTGATGATATTCGCGAACTCATTGTTGGATCCATCATCGATTCCAAGAATTTAGATGAGAAGTTTGAGCTCTGCCAAATCACTAGTAATGAAACTCTTTGGGTCCATCATCGAATCCTACAATTTTGATGTGAGGTTTGAGTTCTGCCAAATCAGTGACAATGAAATTCGCAAACTCATTGTTGGATCCATCATAAACTCCTAGAATTTTGACGTGAAGTTTGAGTTCTGTCAAATCAGTAATAGTGAACCTTGCGAACTCATTGTTAAATCGGTCACTAACTTTATTCCTTTCTATTCATATTATAAAGTAGTAGTACTACTATAAAAGTAAATGTTTCATCATAATCAACCGCGCCATGGCCAGAGACTCTCTTATCGGGTCCAAGACTGCAACGGCCATCACATTTAGTGTCTCACTCATGGTGCTTTGCGGCTTAACCATGGCGGCTACAGTTATCTGCTTAGTTGTAGCCACCCCTTTGTTACTGATGTTTAGCCCTTTAATTGTTCCAGCCATGATATCAATTTTCTTGATCCTTGTAGGGTTCTTGACTTCAGGAGGCTTTGGAGCTACTGCTACTTTTGTTTTCTATTGGATGTATAGGTACGCCACTTGGAAATAGAGGTGGATTTAGGACGGGTTTTATGAGTTTAACTAAATTTGTTGCTTTTTCAAGTTCATACATGTGTGCATCTCTTGAAATGTGTCTATATCTTTCTGTTTCAATTTACTCCCTCCGTTCACTTTTACTTGTCCACTATTCCCTTTATAGATTTTCATTTTTAATTGTCAATTTTCACATAGGTTTTCATTTTTACTTGTCAATTTTCACATATCAAGGTAAGACAAAAAAAAAATTCCTATTTTACTCTTAGCATTTATTACTCATTTAAAATCATTTTTCCAACTTCAATACAATTATACACCATTTAATAGGGGTATTGTGGTAAAATACTTATCTTAATCATTGTTTCTTAAACAGCGTGAAAAATCAAAACGTGACAAGTAATAAAATGATACCTATTTAATGGGGGTATTGTGGTAAAATACCTATCTCAAGATCGAATGTGTAATCTTTATATTGTATATAATAAAATGATACTCATCTTGACTCGCTGATTTTGATTTTTAGATTTGCTTCTTGTATCCAATTGGCTTACACGAGAAGGAAACAGGGACGGAGCTAGAAGTTCACGTACGGTTCCTTGAATCCAATAGCTTTAGTTCAAATCCTATATTTATTTAAGAAATTCACTAAATGTGCATATAAATTAAAATTCAAATATGCATATAAATTAAAGTCATAATCCAATACTAACACCCACTATTCTAGAATTTAGAACTCATCTGGTTCCGCCGCTAGAAGGAAGCAGAGATGAAATCAAGATCTAAAGCTCTAGGTTTGACCTTTAATGTTTTTAATGTTAAATCCATTAATATTTTTAAAAATTATGGGTTTAGACTTATTATTAATAACAATTTTAATAATTTTACACCTAAATTTATATACTGTATCAAAAATAGTAGATTCGTAACAGTGCATCCGTCTCTCTGGATGTAGGATCCATAAGCTGCCAATGATACTACTAGAGGCGGAAATATCAACTAAAATAAAATGATATCATCCAACGCCACTTTGTTCAAAAAAAAATTATACATATAAAATAGGCTGATTGTATATACTACTTGAAAAATAAAGAAAAGTAAACAGCTACTACTATAAATGAGATGAGAAATAAAACTTGAAAGAGAGAGAGACTTAAATTCTTTTGTTCAGTGTTTGTGTGAGAGTCTCATCCTTGTTGATGAAGATGGTAAAAAGGTTGGATTTTGTGCATTAGGCTCTATAGCAAGATTCAACTTCAAACATGTTGGACTTTGTGCATTAGGCTCTATAGCACGATCCAACTTCAAACATGAGATCGCGATTTCAACTTCAAATCGCATGTTTGACATGACATCGCGAGTTCAACTTTAAATCCGCATGTTTAAAATTAATTCTAGAATAGCTAACTTTTAGAAAAGTTATAAATTTTAATTATTCTTTAAATAGAGCTGCTACAAACGTCTATTTGTGCACTTGCCCCGTTAACAATTAATTTGGATTTATTTTGTTTTATGAAGTGGAAGTTAACCCGTGTGAGTCAGTTTGGTTTGTAACATTAAGCCAATTTATGAAGTGGTCTTGAATCTTTTATCTCACTTTTTTTATGGACAAAAACTTCAAATTCAACCAGTTTTGAGTGTAATTTCCTAACATATTTGATTTTTACGCCCAATGAAGGCCCATCTTCATTACCAGCCTAGTGAGTTTTATAACATCTTAATGTCCATTACACTTTCATTGAGCTTTGATATACCTACACTAACATTTTAAAGTCCATTGCACTTTCATTGGGCTTTGATACACTTAAACTAACATTTTAAAGTCCATTACACTTTTGGGCTTTGATATACTTGAACTTCCTTATACAATAGTTATAGTTTGATGGGTCATTTGCACTTTTGTTCCTATTTTGTGGTGGTCCTTAATTTTTCCCTTCAAATGGGATGGTCTTTAATTTTTGGCCTTCAAAATCAAATTTATACCTATAAGAACATAAATTACGCATTTAAAATATCCATAAGTTATGTCTGTGCCCTTAAAGAAATTATATCTTTATAGGCATAAGTTCGATTTTGAACGGTAAAAATTAAAGACCAGCCAATTTGAAGGGGAAAAACGGGGACAAACCGCTTTTTTTTTTTTTTTTTTTTTTTTTTTGTGCGCGGATTGCCCTTCATTTGAGGTGGTCTTTAAGTTTTGCCCTTCAAATTGGTGGTCTTTAAGGTTTGCCCTTCGCTAGAAACCCCTTGGTCATGAGTTCGAACCCCCGCTCAGTGAAAATTTTAAATTTTTTTTTTTTCACAAGGCATAAGTTGTAAAAATAAAAAATAAAATAAGGGCAAAATTTCTGTCTTAAGGTAGAACTTGCATAAACTCTGCCCTTTCTATCTTAAGGCAGAGTTACAATTCTGCCTTTTTTCTGAACTTCTACCTTGCGAAATTTTTTTTAATTTTCGCCTGAGCGGAGATTTGAACCCATGACAAAGCGATCCCTAGCGAAGGACAAACTTTAAAGACTACCATTTTGAAGGACAAAACTTAAAAATCACCCCGCAATAAGGGCATTCCTGCTAATTGCCCGATAAACCGTGCAATCACTTGCAGTTTGATTGCTCTGCGAAATTCACACTTCATGCTAATTGCTACACCATCAACAGTGCAGCATTCTTTTCCCTTTCCCTTGGAAGGTCGCTAATGTAATTAAAAAAGAAAATCAACGTGAGATAATAGATTATAATAGCCATCAATAAAATAGACGAGATGCATACATACTGGCTCACCATGTTAAAAACAAAAAAAAAAAAAACTGCCTCTTTAAATTAATCTTTTACTAATGTTTGCCCCAATTGTCTAATGAAGGTTTAAGTTGGGCCAATCAATCAGCAAGGTTATCTTGAATATTTTTTTTTTAAAATAATATTTGTATTACATGAGGAAGGAGACGGTGGGCGACGGGAACGATAAAAATTAAATTCACATTTATTGAATAGAAGATTTACGGTAAAAACTTAGATTTGCAACGGTACCACTTATTAATAATTTTTGATCCTTGTGTTATCAGTATATTTTGATTGTAATCTTTATGATATTTGATTAAGAACATCTTTTTTACACTCTTGGTTTTCGCGTCAGCTTGTGTGCGCCTCGATAAGAAAAGCTAAGTACATTTAATCTTCATATAATTGAAATGTACTCTTTTGATCAATTTATTGATAAATATCCAAAAAATTATTATAGTTATTAGTTGTCCACGACTTAATTACCTATATGTGTGTTATGTTAAGCTCATAGTATAACTCCATTTCTTACAATAATATAGTTCTATTTGGCTGTAAAACTAAAACAACATATTATAGAACATGGAACACTTCAAAGGGCTTGCAACATTACTATTTAGGTCTATTATAGTACATGGAACACATATTTTAATTAATACTTTTTATTATAGTAAAAGTATTACTATTTAGGTCTATTTAGGTCTATTATAGTACATGGAACACATATTTTATTATAATAGTTAATAATAAAATAACTTGACAAATTAAAGAGCTTGAAAATTACAATTTAGTAAAATCAACATTATTTTACACATATAGGTACTTAACATTCTAACTACCCAAAATTTGGTTGAAGTTTTCCCCCAAAAAGATCTCTAAATAAATTTTAGAAAATTCTTTTTGGGTGAAGAAAACAAAACTTTGACCTACCTAAACACGTTGAAGAACAAACCTTTTCTCTCAAAAAAGGATATTCCAATGAACATATTCCCAATAATATGTGAACTTAAATTATTATCTAATCAGAGATTCTTTACTCATGCTTTTCAAAGTTGAATTGCTAGGTAAAACTTTATACTGATCCAAAATTCTTTCAATAATCACAGTAGTATAGATAAGGAATAAAAGAGTCTTGAAAATTGACCTATTATAAATGTCAAATGATCACACAAAGATTGGTACTTATCTATATTTGAAAACATTCCATGCCATTGCTGAAAAACCAAATTCCCATTTTTTAAACAGTGAGCTTGACTTTCCCGCTAGGTTTTACTTGTCCAAAAGGTGCCATCACAAGTTAAATGTCCCTTTTTTAGGCTCTCTGGCTTTATTTTTGAGAGTTGTATAAATACAACCCTTAATTAAGAAATCACCTTCTTCTTTTTTTAACTATACATTAGGCCAGGATATATTTAATATTTGCTCATATATTTCTCAATCTTACAGACAAAAGATTGTACTGTCATCTAACTTTTGTCATAGCTTACAAAATTTTAGATTGACATTTTCTCAAAAGATTTTTAGTTTGATGAAAAGAGATCTTTAAACTGTAGTCTAAAAGTTCATAACTGCAAGGAAAATAAAATAGACAATCATTTACAAAACAACTACCCAAAAGGGACAACTGGTGAAATTGTAACAATTGAATCCCCTTCTATGGAATATTGCATTGTGCAAATAGGATAAAAATGGATTTTTTTGTTATATATAACCCGATGAAACCTTTCACATAAGTAAAAAATAAAGCATAATGGCAAAGAGAATTCAAAAATTGTTTTAGGTTAGAAGTTTATATCTAAGGTGTGACTTTATTTTTTTGTTGAATTCTCTTGTATGAATTCATGACTCTGCCCAAAAATAAGATAGACTACTTAATATACAATAAATCAAAATACACTAATATTACAAAAAATTAATATATATATATATATATATATATATATATATATATATATATATATATATATATATATATATATATATATATATATATATATATATATATATATATATATATTATTATATAAAAGTAGCATCTTTGTTTGTTCTCTGTTTACATGCAGGCGTGAGCCGCAATCAATGTTTTTTTCTTTTCAAATAGCTAAATCCTTGTTCAGATATGTTGAAATTTGAAATGAACAAGAAGTCAAAACATGACTTAAATTATTGTTATTTGTGAAAAGTGAAAAAGAATTTTCTAGTTATATAGTAAGATAATTTGTGAGATGCATACAATAGTTGAATAGTAAGACAATTTTTTTTGTTATTCCCACAAGTAAGGCATTTGTCGTGTAGGGTTCATTAGAGGACGGAAATTTCCTATTAGAACTTTTTTTCCATCTCAGGGGCTCAAACTTGAGACCTCATATTAAGGATGGAGGTAGTGGCGGAGCCACGTTGTCCAAAGGGGTGTAAATTGACGTGATACCCTTCGTTCAAAAGTTACACTATTTAGATGGATAATTTGTTTTGATGTGTATATATTATATGCTAAATTCCCTTGAGCTCTTCGTGTGGTTACTTCTTTATATTTTGATCCTCTTTAGGAAATTCCAATTCCATCATTGGGTGGAGGAATCCTACTCATCCCACCATAATTATTGATAGCATGAACAAAGCTAAAGGGTGCATCATAAAGATTATCCAACCCCTTGCGCCCTCTTCACATCTTTACATATTTTTCATATATTTACTTATTTATATTTTAAATAATTTTAATAAAACTTTTGATTCCGCCACTAATTAATTGCACACAATAGTAAGACATGATAGAATGATTGACATTATTATAGTGGGAAAAGGGATGAGATATGGACATTTGATAACTTGCAATTTTTTTTAGAACAAATTGATCAAATATTAATAAAATTGATAATAGTCTATGAATAGTTAGTTGAACCCTACAGCTCATGAACCGAGTAAGGACTGAGAATTTTGAGAACGATTCTTACTTTCCCTTTTTTCATATATCATATGTCATGCTTGGGTAATTGATTACGAGAAAATAATGATGTAAGATGGTATATTTTCATTAAAAAACCTTTGAACAATTTGTTAGACATCTTAAATTGATCATTTTAGGTTCTATATTTTAATAAAATTCATCATATTGACTGATTTTAGTCATTCAGCAACATCCAAGAAACCTTTCTAAATTTTGTTTACTCGTATATTTTTCCCAAAAAATCTTTAACAATACAAGTTAGATAGGAAAAATATTTTGGTGCTCGTTTTGAGGTCTGAGTAATCCAGACTCACGTCGGAAAGTTTCAAGTTGGGGGTGAAAAACATTTTCTATTAAACGCAATAATTTAGTTCTAACTCGAGACCTCTGGTTAAGAATGGAGGTACACTATTGAAACTAATTCGGATGTGTCTTCTTCATGCATGGCTGCATGCTCCACTTGGCTCAGGGGGGTACAACTCAGTTGGTAGAGCTCCGCTCCTACAAAGTGTGTTAGTTAGTCCATTAGCTCATTAGTTAACCTTCCATTTAAACCAAAACGATTGCCTATAAATACAGCATTTCGGGTATAAGAAAAATAAAGTTTTCCCTAACGTTTTCTGCGTGAAATAGACAACGATTAGGTTAGCCATACAAAAATATGATATCTAGGTAGTAGAAGCTGAGAAATTTTTGTTTTATGAGAATCCCTGTCAAACAGTAGTTCAAGTCGTGGTTAAAAGAGATTCGCTCATGCAAAGAGAAACCCATAAATTTATAAACTAATAATTACATTGAAATGCTTCGATTACTTATATAGTCTGTTTGGCCAAACTTTTATAATCAGCTTATTTTAAACAATATTTTTTTTTAGAAGTGCTTTTCAAAAAAAATACTTTTGGCGAAAAGCAATGTGTTTGGCCAGTTAATTTTAAAAGCACTTTTAGTGTTTGGCCAAGCTTTTGAAAAGTTCATGTAAGTGTATTTTTTTCAAAAGTACCTTTCAAAAAACGACTTTTGGGCAAAAGCTATTTTTTTAACTTCTGAAAACTGCTTCTTCTACTTCCAAGAAGCACTCATTTTCTTTCAAAAGCTTGGCCAAGCACCTCACTTTTTTTAAAATGAGCACTTATTGAAAAAAAAAAAAAAAGTACTTTTGAGAAAAAATAAACTTGGTCAAATAGGTTATTACTATCCCATCGCAACCTTTCGTATTAGATAGCGAAAATATTTATTGAATATAGTTTAGTGAAACCAATAGAAATTAATCTACATGTCAAACATCTCACATGGGATTCGATATTTCTATAAGACTTTCTCTAAAAGTAGCTAGGCAAACTATGTATCTATTAATTAAGTTCATGCTTTCTACATATTGACCAAAAGTCTCCATGAAAATTTAGTGGCTGTTAGTTAATAGAGTAGTTAGAAACTTAACTAGGACAGGTCATTTGATAATGACTTTGGGATCGAAGGTACATTTGAATGAGCATCGAGAAGTAAAGACCAAGAACTTTCAATAATTTAGGTAGTATTAATTTGTTTTAAAGTTTGCAAAAATTGAATTTGTAATTTCTATGTTTGAGCTTTTGAAAATGGTATCTGTTTGATTTGAATCTTCTTCTTTTTGTTTTTGGAATTTTGAAGATTTTCAAACTCAACTTTTCAGATCTTTCAAAAACTAGTTTTTGGAATATTTTTTAGGTTTTACAAGATGTGCAAAATGAGTTTAGAGATCTTCAAAAAGAACTACTCTCTTTGTTGCATTTACGTGAAATTTTTTTATTTCTAATACGTTTTAAAAAGAATGAAAAGTTTTTATATTTATAAACGAATTAACTTTTTTATTTTATTTTACTAGTAATATGACGTGATTTTAGAGCCACATAAATATCATAGCATGTTTGAGACTATAATTTTCTCCCGGAATTGCGTTATCAGAGCCAAGGCATGAATGGACGTTAGTGAGCATTCAACGGCACGTCACAAGCATTGCCTTTGTTCTCTAGCATCCGGTGTTGTAGAGCTCCACGTAAGAGCGGACATCCATATGGACTTCATGTGATTTTTCAAAAAAACAAATATGAAATTTTATGCCCATTTAACCATGAACTGGAGGAACCATTTTTTATTTTTCACAAAAAACATTTCAAATGAACGCTTTTTATAAAAACAAAAAGAAGAAGACTACCTTATTATGGGTCTTAGGAGAGATAACACACACAATATCTGTAGTCGCTTGCAAACACAAGTCTAACATAGGTATCCTCGTGTAACATGGTTCTTTTTCTAAAATTCTTGATTGACAAGGAACTTTTTTTGTCCTTTGGTCTTGCTAGGGTATAGGAAACGTGTGGGACACAAAGTTCAATATAGTTAAATTATAGGTCAAATACATACACAGCCCTTTAAACTTGACACAAATTTGCACTTAGACACCTCAACGTAAGCTTGTTCCTATTAGCCTCTTGAACTCAAATCAAATTGTGATAATTAAACACCTAAATGATAATCTTTAAAAACACAAAGAGCGTGGCTTTCACATGCCATGACATGGCAAAGAAAACCAATCAATATAAGACTCGTGTAATACTCTTTTTTTTTTTTTTTTTGAAAAAAGCTTCTCATCTACAACTCTTTCTTGCAACCGAAACCTTGCCGTCCCCCGACATTACTACCCCATCTCTTGGTTTCATTCTCTTTCAATTACACTGCGGTGTACATCTTCCTCTTCAATTTACAATCATCAGTAGGCCACCACAAAAAGCAGAGCTATAAAACTCCACTAAGAGTACTTGTCGTTAGACAACTAGTCGAAAAAGAATTGAACTATTGAAAATTAGTCGACTTAGCACCTTGCCGAACATTCCTTCCATCTCTTGCATCTCTACTTCTAGGCTAAAATGAAGATGAAGATGAAGGGTAGATATAATGGTGGAGGTGGTGGCTTGAAAGAGAAGGATAGATACAGTGGTTGAGGTGGCAGCGGGGAGAGAATAGGGCGGATATATGGTGGTGCAGGGGGATAGATTAAGGAGGAAGGAAAAAGAGAAAATAGTTTTTCATCAAACAAAAAAAAAAGCCTTCACGTGCTCTATCAAAATGTAACTCACACTAAGTGCCATGTCAGCAAGTTGTGTTTAATTGACACAATTTAGATTGAGTTCAAGAAGCTAATAGGAACAAGCCTATGTTGAGGTGCCTAAATGAAAATTTATGTATTTGGCCTATATATATATATATATATATATATATATATATATATATATATATATATATATATATATATATATATATATATATATATATATATGAGAATTTTACATGAAGCCCATGTCCACAACCCAAAAAAAAAAGAAAAAAAAAGAGGAGGAGAAATTGTGGTTGTATGGTCAGTTCATGTTTCCTTTTTTTTTTTTTTTTTTTTTTTGGAAAAATAACACTGTATGTCAATTTGTATAAAATTATTATCCGTTTTAGCCCATACTTTATTTTTTACATGAAGAGGCCCAAAATTTTCTCATTCTCAACGCTTATTTCTCTCTCTCCACCCTTTCTCTCTTCTCCCTCTCTAATTCATCCAAGTTTAGAAAAATTTCGTCTTCACACTCAGATTCTGACGGCCAGATCTGGAAGAAAACAGAACATCCCAGGAGAAAACGTTTCCGGCCAGATCCATCTCTGGCTTCAGAGAAAAGGCCAGATCTGGAATAAACAGAAAATTCTATTTCCCCCCACCGTACTCCATTTATGAATAAAGTGCAAAAGGGGGAGTAGTAATAAGTCATATAGAATCAATGGGTTCATAATAAAGTAAAATCCCTTGATGACATTCAAAGAAGCTATGCACCTTCACTAAATGTTAATGAAAGAAGGCCCTTTCATCCTAATCTCATCTACTGAAAAGGGGGCCCTAGATTCCATTCTTTTGATCTATCTACTTCGTCCAAACCAAGTAGGTAGGCTCCATCTTATTCTATTTTTCCACTGTCTAGGGCCGTACCCTGCTGGTTCAACAACAACCATTTTTTCTGGGGAACTTTCATATAAGTTTGTTCTTTCTTTTAATCCACTATAAAGGTTCTAAATTGGCTCCTTAATATTCAGGATAGACGAGCACTTGCAAGAGAGCGAGCGGCAAATCTAAAGTTGCTATAATAAAGTAGAACGAAAGTACCTCCCAAAGGTTCTACCTTTTCTTGTGCGTTCGAGAATAAATAGAAAGTTTCTAAATGGAAGAAGACTCTCGATTGATTGGTAGAACATCATCGGAGAGAACGATGTCCGGCCAGATCCGTCGCTGGCGTCGAAGAAAAAGAGTGACATCATCGAAAAATCCTTTTTTTGGGGCAGATTTGTCAATAAATTTTTGATAAACTTTCAGATCTGAAATCTAAAATGGAAAGTAGGTGAATTTGGTATTGAAATGGAGACTTAATGTTGGATAAAGGGTGTTTTCTAGTGCAAATGTGTATAACCCATGTTTATACATGCTTATACAATGTAGATATATTGTTTAAACAATATATAAACCTGTGTATAAATTTGTATAGTCATGTATAAGTATGTATAAACATGCTTATACACACTTATACAAAATATATGCACTATTTAAACATTATATGCACATGTGTATAAATTTGTATAATTGTATATAAGTATGTATAATTGTGTATGACTCTATAGTCTATATAATATTGTATACTGTATACATGCACAAGTGTATAAGAATGTACATTGTAGTGTAAAATTGTGTATAAGAATGTATATGAGTTGCCTAAGTTCAAATTATAGTATTTTTTTTCCCTTCTTGGTGAATTTCAGAACAAATAAGTATGGAAAATAAGAAAATGAAAAAAATAATGAAACAAAAAAAGACAATCTAATTTACGAATGAAAAATGAAAAAATAAAATAAAATAAGAAGAATATTATCAGACTAATTGTATGAGCATTGATGAAATAGGAGATACGGGAACTTTGGACAGAGATGGTGAGATCTATAGATATGCTTAACAAATCTAAGTTTTAGGCATTTGGGCTATATTTTGTATGGCTAATACATTGTAATTTTTTAATTTGGCTACGTAATGAAATATACTCTTTTGAGTTATACTTTTACGAAATCCACACCCCCCCCCCCCCCCCCCCCCCTTTTTTTTTTTTTTTTTTTTTGTGTAGATTGGCCTTCTTTTGGGGTGGTCTTTAATTTTTGTCCCTCAAATTGCTAGTCTTTAATTTTTTGGCCTTTGCTTAAAAAGGTGGCCGAAACCCCCGCTCAGTAAAAAAAAAATCACAAGGAAAAGCTTTTGCCAAAAGTCTGCTTTATGCGGCAGTCTTTGCCTTAAGGCATAACTAAAAGTCTGCCTCATAAGGCAAAGTTTGTCGTCTCCGGCGAACTATTAAACTTTTAGTTATGCCCTAAAAGTTCACCTTACAAGGCAAAGTCTGCCGTCTCCGGCATAAGTTCTATGTAACTTCGCCCGAATAGGAATAGGTTCATAGAAACCTATACCATGCGAAATTATTGTTATTTTTGACTCTGATGGATTTCGAACACAGAACCTCGGGTATTTTCGGCCACCTTTTTAATTGAAGGGCAAAATTAAAGAACAGTGAATTGAAGGGCAAAATTAAAGACCAGTCCGTATGAAGGGCAATCGTGCAAATTGCCCATCATTTTTTTGCGCGGATTGTGCTTCTTTGTGGGTGGTCTTTAATTTTTGCCCTGCGCTTAAAAAGGTGGCTGAAAATACCTCAAGGTTCTCGGTTCGAATCCCCCGCTCAGTTTAAAAAAAAAACCGCAAGGCAAGGCTTGGCGAGAAGTATGCCTTATGTGACAAACTTTGCCTTTTAAGGCAAAGTCTGCCGCATAAGGCAGATTTTTTGCGAAGCCTTGTCTTGTGATTTTTTTAAATTTTTTTATGACTAAGCCGAGGTTCGAACCCAAAACCTCGGGGTATTTTAGGTGAAGGGAAAAAATTAAAGACCAACAATTTGAGGGGCAAAAATTAAAGACCACCACCAAAGAAGGGCAATCGTGCAAATTGTCCTGGGCAATTCGCACGATTGCCCCTATCTTGGGGTGGTCTTTAATTTTATCCCTCAAATCGTTGGTCTTTAATTTTTGCCCTTCGGCACTTTAAGTAATAAGAAGGTAGCTAAAAATACCCCAGACATTTCGGGAACGAACCCCAGCAGAGTAAAAATAAATAAATCACAAGGCAAGATTTCATAGCAAACTATGCCTATTCGGGCAAACTTACATAAAAACTATGCCTTTTCCGGCATAGTTCTGTAGAAATTAAGTTATCCTACAGAACTATACCGCAAGACAAAATTTCTATGTAACTACATAGAAACTATCCCTTGTTCGACATAGTTTACTTAGAAACTATGTCTTGTCCAGCATTGTTTGCATAGAAACTATGCTTTGCGACATAGTTCTGTAGAAATTAAGTTATCCTACAGGACTATGCCGGGCAAGGCATAGTTTTTATATAACTTTGCCCGAATAGGCATATTTTCTATGAAAATCTAGCCTTCCAAAATTGTTCTTTTTACTTTCTTTATTTTTTATTTACTTTGCTAGTGTCCGAATAAACCAACGAATAAGGGTACTTTGACCCACAAATTTTCATTAAACGAGAAGTAGGGCAAAATTAAAGACCAGCGATTTGAGGGGAAAAAATTAAAGTGCAAAAAATTGAAGTTGTATTTCCTTCGTCCAAATTTATATGGCACACTTCTTTTTTAGTTCATCTCAGAAAGAAGTCACCTTTCTATCGTCATCTTAATTTTCAAATTCACTTGTTATGCTTAATGAAATTATTTATATTCATATACATATTTAAAGTTTATTATAGATCACAAATTACCAAACATCTTGAGACGGAAGAATTGAGACGGAAGGAGCAATATAGTGGTGTGAAAAAGAAAAACATTATTATTCAGATAATGAATATTTTCAATTTCAACTTCAAAATTTTAAATAAAGTGAAAAATATTTTGATTTTTATGTCCATCGCCTTACTTAATTTTGACTTGACCATTTAGCAAAGTGCCGTACTGTACATCAAAAATTGTTGCTATCATTATTAGTTGTAACAAGAAGAACATAGGAAAGGCTGTTTAAAGTTTCTTTGAAACCGTGTGAGATGTGACATACAAGTCTTGAATTAACTACCATTTGTCAACTACTGCATTAACTTTTCTTTAATTTATGGGATAAATGAAGCATTAACTTTTCTTTAATTTATGGGATAAATGAAAGATCTAGAGTGTTAATGGGTAAGTTGGATTAAATTTGATAAGTTATTAAATTAGTAACTTGAGAGAGTCATTATTCAAAAGATTTTTTTGATTGTCTCTTTTTGGAACAACTATTTAATAAATATCTTACAACTTTATACACTTTTTAAATCACAGTTTATAGGTATCCTTTAAGCAAATTGAAAATTTTATGAAAAAATGTTAGACCATGATTTAAAGTTTTGTAGACATGAAGAATGTCTTGTCCACCGCAAATGCTATATTTGCCCAAATTGTAAAAATAAAAACAAAATCTAAATGGTGACCTAATAATTAACACGAGCGTAAATCAACCGTTATTATTTGCCAAAAATTTGTCCGATGATCAATGCGAGTGAGTTATAAATTTTATCGAAACAATCACTTATTCATCACCATCATATCTGAGCAAGCCAATTATATTTTGATAAAATTTATTATAGGTCAATTTGGCTACATAAGCTATCCAAAATTTTCATTCT
Source organism: Lycium ferocissimum (assembly GCF_029784015.1). NCBI lineage: Eukaryota > Viridiplantae > Streptophyta > Magnoliopsida > Solanales > Solanaceae > Lycium > Lycium ferocissimum. Next base: position 70,021,365 of record NC_081342.1, on the reverse strand, counting down.
TCTCAGAAATTCCTTTCTGGACTATGTTTTTTTAAGATATATAAATAAATAAATTTATAAATTGACATAAAGGAAAAGATAGATTGTATAATAATGTAAAGTCTATGGAGTCAACTTCAAAAGCCTTAACATCTTTATAACAACCATGGATGTATCTAGCCTGGAACTAACCTGATTTGTCCTTTTAGATGAAAGTGAAACTCAAGTCCTTTTTAGCTTTACTCACAAGAAGCAAAATTGATCTTTGGTGATTTGACATGTAAGTCATGACACCTTTCCGAGCAACTACATAAATATAGGTCTTTGGACTCTACATATTGGATTGGTAATAACTACTAGTAAGATAATGAAGTTTGAAGATTTTATTTAAGGGAAAAAAAAGTTTGAACAATTTATAAGCGGCGGTTTGTAATTATCTCTTACACGACGTGATAGTGTAAGACTTTAATTTGAATTCTCAATCATTTTTCGCATGTTCTCAAAATAATTCTTAAAATTATTTGATTTAAATACAAATAAGTGTATCTTCTTCTCACTATTGGAACTTGGGTAAATAGATATATCGAAAATGGTGAGGAACCGGATCCTCTTTTTTCTTGGGGATCTTAATACAAACAGCCAGCCGGATTCATTTTTAGCTTCCTAATAGCCGATGTGCATACATTATACAGTGATTATACATGATTATACACATATTATACACAAATTATACATATATTATATATCAGCGAGCTATGTTTAGTTTAAGTGATTGTTTAAGTGATTTTGGGTGGATGTCTATATAGATTAATTCTTCTTTTTGGCTTCTTTTTTTATTTTTTATTTATTTATGTATGTATTGTGTTTCCTTCCTTTGAAGAGTGAGGTTAGTCTTTCTTTACTTGGTCGGTGAACCACTAATTCAAACTATCCCGACTTTAACATCTAACTATGTAGAAAAATTTTAATTACCAAAAAACAAATGCAGAAAAATCTCTCTTTACTTTAACCAGAATATATATTCAAAGCCACGCCATTGCAAAAGTAGTAACTATGACTACAAGTATTGTTTGATCCAACTACCCACTTTAATTATTAACTTGTGAACTGTGAAGGCAGCTTAATTTGCGGCATTTAATTTAAGCCCTTCTGCCTATTTAAAAAATAAAATGTTGTGAGTTTTGTTTGGATATATTCTATAAATAAATACACACCCTTCTAAATTTATCTATGCCATATTGCCATGTGGTTTACGGTATGCTAAAAACTATAACATGTATTGCACAAGCTCAATTTCTTTCGTACTATATTCACTAGGTTATTACCATGATTTAGGGAACATATGGAAATTATTAACATTTGTATGAGAATATCAAATAATTTATTAACATTTGTATGATGGTCGGTGGTCTATTTTAATTTCATTTTCTTGCTTTAATGTCTTCCAATCTTAGGCCAAAAGATGCTGAATTCTTGAAACTGTTGTTGACTATAATATATCTTTCTGCAAGTAAGCATATGCAAAATAAATATTTATTTTGTGTATGCCGTACGATAGACCAGCGCTTAGTGAAAATTTTGTGCATATATTCTCCATCCTTAACTGAACGTCTCGTGTCGAAGGTGAGAATAGAGAAACTTCTGATAGATAGCTTATTCATCTTTAATAAATTTTACATAGTGCAAATTTGAACGCGCTTATATCAAGAAAAAAGTTAGTGAAATTGTATTCGGTTTGAAAGTCAACAAGACAAAACAAAATTTGTTTTTTGATTTGCCAATGTTTAGTGATCAAGCTGATACAACTTACTTCACGTGGAATAAACTTTTGCAGACTAAAGACTGGACTATGGTCCCCAAATCTCGTCGTGGATGTGATATAGAGTACAGAGTGATAGAGATTCTTCTTCTTCTTCTTTTTTTTTTTATTTTTTTTATTTTGCAACATAAGATTTACATTAATTCTACGTAGCATGTGGAATGGAAGAACTTTTCAAAAAAAAAAAAAAAAAATCTTTGGTTTCCCACCCGATGTTTGGTACCCGCATTAGAGCTCGACTATATCCGAATTCGCGCCGGATAGAGCCCATTTCTAGGGGAAAGTACTTTTTACCAAGGATTTTTCCATATCCAGAGGTCGAACCTGAGACCTCTGGTTAAGGAAAAAGCAGTCCCATCCACTGCACCACATTTTTTTGTGGTTAAAATTTCTAATTAATTCAGGGTGCACCGATAAGGCTGTAGTTACCGATCTCGGGGTCAATGCCCTCACCCTAACAATTGGAAGGTGAAATATTAGAGCAATTTGGTACATGAAGCTTTCAATATTTACATAGGGTTCAAAATTAGGTTGCAACTCAAAGGAATGTGATGCAGACATCAGTGATACGATTTCAACTCGTAACCTATAGATCACATGATTTATTCCAAAGAGGAATGGCTAGGATCCACACACAAAAAGATAAATCTCAAGACTGACATTGTTTTGCCAAAAATAATAATAATAATAATAATAATAATAATAATAATAATAATAATAATAATAATAATAATAATAATAATAATAATAATCATGTAGATCAACACTATTTGATATTAAGGTGAAAAAAACAATTTAGAACAAGAAGTAAATTCATAAAACTGTACTGTTTTACACGCGAAGCCACAAAGAAGTTGAATTATGATAAAATTCTACATAACCTACTGCTACAAGAAATATATATTATGTGTAGAATATTTTCAGCCACTTTGAAATTTGCCAAAGTAAACAGATAGGCTCCTCACTTTCTAAAAAAGAATGATTTGGGGAAGGGTTTATTAACGTAATAACACTTGAACAAAAGTGGCGTGATAGTGAAGTGGTAAAAGATTGACTTGTGTTTCACTGGATTTTAATAGAAAATGTAAACGCGAAAATTGCACATGACATATATGCTTTAGTAAGCTTTTATTTTTACAATGACGTCATATATTTACTAAAGTTACTACAACAACAGCGATAACATATTCAGTGTAATTTCACAAGTGGCGTTTGAGAATGTATGCAAATTTTATCCCTACCTCTTGGAGGTAGAGAGAGGAGAAATTGTTTCCGAAGATCAAAGAAGTGATGAAAAAGGAAATGCGGGAGTGAAGAAAATATGGTAACTAATAAGGAAAGCAGAACGGAGAATTCCTAAAAAGGAACAGTAACAACAAAAAAATAGAGTGATAATCGAAACACAATAAAAACATATGGTAACATATCATTTGGTGGGCTTTCAGGCTCCTCCAGATATTTTTCTACTTTGAGAAGGGAAAAAAAGTCTAAATTAATGGATATTAACAAACCATCATTGATGTACGTTGCACGCGACATGATCAAACTCCATTTTCAAATCTAAGAGCAGACGAGGGAGTTGTGCCTGAATTCAGATCGGATCAGATTCTTCTTCTTCTTTTTTTATTTTTTTTATTTTATGAGCTGCTTTAATATGATATTGCACAATTACATGCAGTTTCATTCATGTGATCTGACTTGTAATTCCTTTTAATGAGAGACTATCAGTCGATGTATAGTATAGTAGGTGAATTTTTTGTGCCCCTTTTTGTCTGTTGGTAATACTGGATGCATATGACTGACATTTTTATTCGTTTTTCAAGATTCAATTCAACGTTTTACTATATCTAATGCTTCTATGTAAGACCGTCTCCCAATTTCTATTTTCGCCTGAGTAATGGGTTTACATTGCAAAACGTCGAGATTGTGACAACATGGCATACGTCAACTACGGATTTTGGCTCAAAGATTTGAGAGAATATTTAGAGATTATTTACATAAAAATTTATCAAATGAATATTTATTTATCAGATGAACTCATTATTTCAACTTCAACTTTGAAATATAAAAAGTTATATATGTATTGGATGTTTATTCCAAACCAATAAATGCATGATATGTGTCTGAATATATGAAACTAACAGTTAACCGTGACTAATTAATGTATATATATTTTCACTTCATTAAATCACTTAGATATAGTAGTAATTTGAATCGGGTTGGTGTAAACATTATATGCGGGTAAGTATAATATTTATCAATTTGAAATATAGAATTTGAAGTTTGACTTAAAGATTTTTTAAAAAAAAAGTTTTTTCAAGTTTTCACGCACAAAATGTCAACTATATTTTCATCTCCAAACATAGTTACTTTAACTTCTAATAATCTTTTTTCAAAGGTCTACTAAGATATCATATAGTTTGGTAAATGATAAATGAATAAGAAAATTCTTGCTTTTTCTCCCGACAAATTAAAACCCTATTTTAGTTTTTTAAATTTCTCTAATTTGGTCTAAGGAAGCTTACAAGAAAGCTTGGAATTAAATGAATAACAAAGTAGGAAAATAAATTAAATGGGTTGCAGGGTGGACGAATATAAGAAAATTTAGTGGCATAAAAATATCTTTTGCAGTTCATTCTTTTCCAATAATGCTGAAATTCATCATTTTTCTTGGGATTATTATACAATTCAAAAAAAAGTTGGTCACTTTTGGAAAGAGTCAATTTCAAACTTTTATTTTAAGACCAGAAAAAGTATAATAAAAGACCACTACCTTAGTAAATTGTAGACTTTATTAGTAGTAATTATTTTCTCAATAAAAAAATTTCGTTTATTTTCTTAAAAGGAAAATATAAAAGATCATACATCTCGTGATTATCTTGAATTATCAACATTACTATAACACTTACACAACTGATATATATTTGATCTATTACTTCATTTGTTCCAATTTATTTCGCAGTACTCTTCGATTTTGAAAAACGTAAGCAAACATATATTAACATCATTCCATTTACTTTTATCATTAATGGATTTGCACAATTAAATTGACACATCAAGTTTCTTAATCATTTAATATCGCCATATAAACGAAATCAAAGAAGAATAATTCAGTTTAAAATAGTAGTTGCAATCATGTCGACCGCAATTCTTCTTTTCAAAAAATAATTCTAAAATATCATTAAGTTTACAACATAAAATATGCTTTTCAACCTAGTTTTGTCAACCACACGGTGGAAAGTTGAAAACAAAGAAAAAAATTGCAGTGTATGTTGTCAACCGTGAAGGGCACATTTGACCATTTAGTTGAGTCCAAAAAAGAACACTCTCAAATATAGTAGTAGTAGTAGTATAACTTTATAGTAAAGTTCAAGTTATATACTAAAGTATAAACTTTTTATACAAATATAGTTTAACCAATTATACTACTTAGCATATACATTTTCTTTTGGTATATCGGAGCAAGTGTTTGTCGGAATGATTGGGCGTGAAGGGCATGTGGCCGATGAATCGGGTTGAAAGTAAAAGCTGCCAAACACTGGCGAAATGCTCTCGAAACTAATTTACTTGAGTGTGATAGAGGAGTGTGGAAGTGAAGTTTCTTCTCCTATCTAATTCAACTATTGTAACCTAAAAACTTACTCGCACATATTTAAGCCAAACCAATAGATGCACGACATGTGTATGCACATAGATTTTTAGCACTTAACCACGGTTACAGTCAAACCTCTCTATAATAACATCGTTGGGTCCGAATTTTTTAGGCTGTTATAGAGAATTGTTGTTATACACCTATAACAATATTTGATATCTAAATAATAATTGGCTGAGTATAGGCAAAAATGATGTATAAAATCTAGCTTTTTTATTTTTTTAATGTTATAAGAAATAATAAAATTATTTAAATTTTAATCTCAAAGATTTGCATACTTCACAACCTAAACATTAAAAAAAGTTAATACAATTTTAATAAATTCATAATTGAAAGTATAAAGTTTTAAACTCTAAGACACATTTTAAATCTACTTGAAATTAAATTCTTCAAGATTGATAGAAGAAATCTATAATTGTAGCTTGTTTTGTATATTCTCTTCTAGGAAGATTAGAAGAAACCAAATATTTATCTCTTTGCCTACTCTAAAGAATAGGATTCGTACTCCTTATTCACATTATTTTCCTTTTTGAAAATTATTTATAAATAAAAATAGAAGACAATGATATTTTTATATTACAAATATTCATTCATATGTAATATTCTGTCATAAATATAGTATATTAAAATATTAAATTAAATATTTGGTTAAAATCTCTACACTAATTATTGATAATTATAGATATTCTATTTTTATAAAGATGGTTAATTATTATATTATCAAAAAAAGCAGATAGTTGTTATATGAGGGGTAAATTTACAAAGAGTGTACTGTTATAAAGTCGGTTGTTGCTGTTATAGGTAAAATATTGTTATAGAGAAATAAAATACATAACATAAAAAATCGGTTCGAAAAAAACTTAGTTATTATAGAGAGGTCCGACTGTAATTAACATACATTCTTACCTTAATAAATCCCTTAACGTAACTCATTTAATGTAAACATTCGATGCAAATAAATTTTTTGGAGTAATTTATTTAGTCTTTTCTGATGTACCAAAAATAACTTTTATAAAAAAAAAAAATAGAAAAACAAAGCCTTGAATGGTGACTTGTGATGGGCATTCAAATGGGACCGAGTAAAGCAGACTTTTCTGGATATGAAGTCAGTCTTTTAATATCAAAGTCAATTAATGTACTCATACATAAATACCCTCTTCTTTTCTATAATTCCCACTAATTTTTAGATGGTATTCTTATAAATAAAACAAAACTTGATATATATTTTAGTCCTTTAAGTTAAATATTTCTTCTATATAAACCTCAGCTTAGCCCCTTTATCCTACTCGCTACTTTGTTTGGATCTCATTCTTCTAAGCTGACTTTTCCCCCACTTTCTCTCACTTAAAAAATCACTTTTTTCTTCACTTTCTCTCTCTAAAAACCATGATGATCGGAGCTACACTTCCAGCAACCAATCTCCATTTTTATCAAGCAAGAAAATCCAGTTTTAGATGCAATGGATCCCCATTAAACCCTTCAAGAAAAGGAAATCCAGTAAATACACAAAATATGACAAAAAAACATCTTTCAAATCTTGAAAAGCTCTTGCAAAATCAATCCATGAAACCCCAATTACTCGATTTGAACAAAGTTCATCAAGAATCGAGTAACGGGTCGAATGAAAACAACATCAACAATATATCCAGTGTAACTCCACAAGTGGGGTCCAAGGAGGGTAAGATGTGCACAGACGTTAACCCTACCTTCGTGGGAAAGAAACTGTTGGAAGGGCTAAATTTGTCAAGATATTGGCCTGAACACAAAGTTGCTGAAGAGATGTCTCCAAGACATTTAAATAGGCTAAAAAAAATGTTGTCATCTAGTAATATAGAATACTCTCCAAGAAACAGTCTTGGTAGTAGATGGAAAGAGTATCATGGTAGTAATGATTGGTTAGGATTAATTGATCCTTTAAATGAGAATCTAAGACGAGAATTGGTTCGATATGGTGAGTTTATTCAGGCAGCTTATCATTGTTTCCATTCTAACCCTGCCACGTGTGAAGACGAGGGGACGTGGGGCCCGAGAAACGTGGCGTTGCCCGATAAGTCTTATAAGGTGACCAAGAGTTTGTATGCCACGTCGTCCATTGGATTGCCAAAATGGGTGGATGACGTGGCACCTGACCTTGGATGGATGACACAAAGGTCGAGTTGGATTGGTTATGTGGCGGTTTGTGATGATAGATCTGAGATTCAACGTATGGGACGTAGGGATATTGTAATAGCCCTACGTGGTACTGCAACTTGTTTGGAATGGGGTGAGAACTTTCGCGACTTACTGGTTCAAATCCCAACAGAGACAGAGACCGAGTCAGCTAAAGTAGAATATGGATTCTTGAGTTTGTTTCAAACAGCCGGTGTTAATGTACCTAGCTTAGCTGAATCAGTAGTTAATGAAGTGCAAAGACTCATCGAACAATACAAAGGCGAGTCTTTAAGCATTACTGTGACAGGGCATAGTCTTGGAGCGGCCTTGGCCTTATTAGTTGCAGATGAAGTGAGTACATGTGCACCGGATGCACCACCGGTGGCTGTTTTCTCCTTTGGAGGACCTCGAGTGGGCAATCGAAGCTTTGCAGAGCGATTAAACTCAAAAAATGTTAAAGTACTACGCATCGTGAACAATCAAGATTTGATCACTAGAGTTCCAGGGATGTTCGTGAGTGAAGAACTCGACAAAAAGCTAAGGGAGTCGGGACTTGTAAGCGGGGTGCTAAATGCGCTTGACAAAAGTATGCCATGGGCATACGCGCATGTTGGCACAGAGCTAAGAGTTGACACAAGAATGTCACCATTTTTGAAGCCTGATGCTGATGTTGCTTGTTGCCATGATTTGGAGGCATATTTGCATTTGGTGGATGGATACTTGGCATCAAATTGCCCTTTTAGAGCAAATGCAAAGAGGAGTTTAGCAAGGTTGCTAAATGAACAAAAGCCTAATATCAAAAGGCTTTACACTAGTAAAGGGAAAGGCTTGAACCACAATCTTGAAAGAGAACATAGTTTCTCTGCACCTAGCTAGTTGCTTGCCTAGTTAATCTTCTTGATATTATTGACTAGCCAGGGGATGTATACTTCTCGTACAAATGACTAATAAGAAGTAGTACAATTATATGTTTTCTATTTACTACTCCTTGAATGACTTCACGAGTAAATTCTAAAATTTTGGTAAATTTTCACTAATTTTGTTAGTGAAACTTTTAATATGTATACAGTTCGAGCTAAAGATATTGAGTTCAGATGAATCGGTAAGTCATTGACTACGTTTACTCCTGATAGTGGAGTCTTCGGGTGCGTTACGTGTGGAGGGGAAAGTATCCTGGAAAATAAGTGATAATCTTACTTATTTTCTAATGAGGAGACAATCCGTGTGAAATGTCACTTATGAAACTTGTTTTCTCTATTTCTATCGGGAAGTAATCTTTCTTATTTTTAAGGAACTTATTTTTCTACAGAAAATGTTTTTCAAAATTTTGACCAACCAAAACATAAAAATTAAAAAATATTTTCCTCCATATTAAACACATCCTTTAACGCAGTGATGCATGAGTTCAATTATATTTTTCATTGCCCTTTCTCCAATATTCCGATGTAAACAATTAAAAATTCTATAACAATTTGATTTTGCACTTTTTCCTTGGCAAGAAAATCAAAAGAATAACAATAGTCAAAGGATGTTAGATATAGAAGAAAAAACCAAAGTCATGTCATGTGGTAGGTAGAACACAAGACACCGACTTATATTGTGCCATTGTTAAAACTAAATTTGAACTATTTTCTCATAACTAGATAATTGTTGTCTAAATTATTTTATTGACATTTTTGAAATACATATAACAGATTCTACCTATACCTCTTAGGCTGTTATCATTCACAAGAATAGATGTCAGATAACTTTGCCCCTCAAAATTTAGACATATAAAAACAAATCATCCTTAATGAGAAGTTAGTATACGTGGTTTATATTTTAACAATTTACCTGTCCAAATTTCTGTGACACTATTTAACAGGGCATAAAATTTTATAAATCTTTTAAAACTTGTGCTCTAAATGCAACACCACCCTATCAAGGATGAACCCTGAGTTTAAAGATTGCTTCTTAGACAAGGAAATAACTGTCACAACTCACAGAAAAGGGTTTTGCCTTTGTATCTTTCGCACGAAAGTCTGCTTGTTTTCATTTCAATTATCGTAATTCGATTGATCTACTAAGCTTGCGCATCAATTCAGAGGCTAAGTGATGCAATTCTTAAGACTCAATGTGTAACTTGCAACAATCTTTGATCTAGCTATAAAGTTCTTCTTGCGAGTCCATCTAGTAGAACCCTCTTTTCAAAGTCTTAGAAATATTTGTGTGACTATAATTCATCCACTAAAGGTAAAACAAGAATTTCAAAATTAAACTATTTTTAAATATGGATATATGACAATTTTATTTGGACAACTAAAAAGTACAATATGATAGTGATGATACTATTTGCACATGCACAAACTAAAAAGGAAAAATGCGATATTATTGTCAAACCTCTTCATAAATCGTTTGTTCGAATTTCTTTTACATATATAGTAAAAATGTTGTTATAAAGAATATGTAATATAAGTATATAACATAATATAAAATATAGTTTCAAATAAAACTTAGCTATTTTATCAAAATATTATTATAGGGGATGACTGTTACAGAGAAATTTGCTGAATTTGCATATACATCTTACATGATTTGATAAGGAATATCCCAATCAAAGTCCAAAGCCACAAGCTAAACTTTACAAAGTCAGACCCAAAATAGCAAAAAGCCCAAAAATAAACCCCAGAAACAACAGCCCGGGCCCATACCCAAAAGAACCTTTCCCCACCCCACCCCCTACTCCACCCCCACACCCACACCCATCACTAGGGTTTTTAATCATCAATTCACTTCACTCCACTCAAATTATCAGCCGCTTTGGCTACTACTTTTCCACCAAAACCTTCAAAAAAACACCCACAAATAATGGATTTTAATCTATAAGCTTCTTGAACATCTTTGTTCTTTATATCTATATATTTTTATCTGTTTAGAACTTAAAAAAAAAAACAAAAAGAGTGGTAAAAAAGATGGCAACCCTTAACCCATTTGACCTATTGGATGATGATGCTGAAGACCCAAGTTTATTTATTGCTGCCCAACAGGCAAAACAGGCAGCTCTTGCTGCCTCTGCACCACCCAAGAAAGGTCCAGTTCAGCCTCCTGCTAAGTTGCCTTCAAAGCCACCTCCTCCTGCCCAGGCTGGTAAATATCCCATTTTTTCTAATCATATTAAAACATTTTTGTGTTTTTTTTTTGGTTCATGTATTTTATTCATATAGGCTATAGCCAGTGGCGGAGTCAGGATTTACACCCAGGCGTTTCAAATATATGAAAAAGTAAATACACGAAGAAGCTAAAGGGGTTCAACATCTATTATATATACATAAAAAAAATAATTTTAACCTTGTATATACATTGGCTCTGCCCCCGGCGATAGCCTTCCCATTTAGTTTATGACATATATGTATGTGTGTGTGTGTGTGTATATATATATATATAACTTATCTTTTACTTTGCTTTATTCGTATGATGATGATATGAGCTTAAATGTAGAAATGCGGATGCACAATTTGTTTGGGTTGAGTTGTTGTCGTTGTTGAGGTTGAAGAATGAATGAATATGGCTATTTATAACAAGTTTTGCTGTAAGTTATCGGATACTATATTCATTCATTTAATTTTTTTTTTTTTGGTATGTTGGTGTTCATTTTTTTGTGTTCAAGTGGAATGGTCGTAGAAAGACTCATATAGCGGACCCATTTAGTTTGGAGTGAGATGTAGCCATGTTTTTTTTATTGTCCTTGTCAGTGGCGTAGCCAGGAGTTTCATGAACTGGATTCAAAATATAGAGAAGTAAATATATTCAGAAGCAAGGGGGATTCAACATATACTATATATACATAAAAAATAAGTTTGACCTTAGATGCCAAAACCCCCTTTCGGTACCCTAGCTCCGCCCGTGGTCGTTCTTGTAGAACAAGTTATTCTGTAAGGTATTGGGTGTCAAATGATTGGTGAAGAAAAGTGAGGAAAAGATCAAGTGTGTAGGAAACTGAGTTTGTTTGGTAATATTCATTTTCTAATCACTTTAAAACATTTTGACTAAGTTCCTGCATATTCATAAATTTTATTTTTATTTTTGGGTTCAATAATTTGTGTGTAACCAGAACGAATGGAGTTGAACTAATATTTAAAATTGATATAGCTGACCCGATTTGTTTCGATTGATATGTATTACTCCCTCTGTTTCAATTTGTTTGTCTGTTTTTGACTCTACACGGAGTTTAGAAGACTTTTGAATCTTGTGGTCTTAAACATGCCACGTCGAAAGTTGGAATTATAGAGTTGCCAAAGAAAGGAAAGGGACAGTCTTTTTCAAACTAATTAAAAAGGAAGCAGGAGTCGGGATAGACAATTTGATAGACAATTTGAAACAGAGGGAAGGTCTCACTTTTTTTGCAAACAATTGGGGCCATGTTACTGGTGCACTTGAATATGGCACCCCGGGGATTTCAAAGAGACTATACCCGGTGCTTAATCAAAAAAAAATACTTATTTTTATTGTAGTGAATATGGCTTTTATAACAAGTAGTGAATACGGTGATGTTCAAAATCTAATCATTTTTAAACATCTTATGTGCGTAGCTTCGTGTATTTTATTTATGCTCTTTTTGTATTTTTAGGTTCATATTTTGTGTGAAACCGGCATGAATGGAGCTGAGCGAATGTTGAAGATTCATATAGTTGACCCAATTAGTTTTGGATTGAAATGTATTTGTATTTATTTTTGTTGGTGTTTTTGTAGAGTAAATGAATATGGCTTTTATAACAAGTCATGCTGTATGGTATATGATTGGAGGAAAAAGATCAAGTGTCTAGAAAATTGAGTTTGTTGCCTTAAACGAGAAGACATACTATTTGCAAGGTGACGCTTGTTTGTGTCTTCTCTTTTCTCATCTGTGGCCTTGCTGCATGAAGTATTTAATGCGGAAATGTTGCTTTTTCTCTTCCCAATTTGATACTGTTTCGGCTATAGAAATATGTGAAATTAATTTGAATTCCATGCTTAAACATTTAGGCTATACAAATCATTCAATCAATGCATTTCTCTGTCTGTAATTAGTTGGGGCTGAATCAATCAACTCCTTTTGAGGCTATATAAATACATGGAATTAATGGTTGTTTCCTCAACATTTGTGGAATTATTTTTCCAGTTGGTTATTTAGTAAGTATATGATAGCTTGCAAGTGGATGGGAAGATAATGTCCTATGTGAATTAACTTCTAGGTCACGTATTGAGTTTCTCTTTACCTAATTCTGTGTTGTACTACGGATTGTTTTTCTAGTAGTATATCTTTCCTTTGCTTATTTGTCTGTTAATTTTTGAGTAGTGAGGGAAGCCAGGAGTGATGGCCAGCGAGGAGGAGGCCGCGGGGGTCCACGTGGTGGAGCCCGTGGAGGAGGGCGTGGTCGTGGACGTGGGTTTAACCAAGAATTTGCTGATGAAGAGAATGCGTTTGGCAGCAACAATGGATTCTCTGGGCGGTCCAGAGCTCCAGAAGATGGAGAGTCAGGAAAGGTCTCTGAAAGGAGAGGTGGATATAGTGGACCCCGTGGGGGTTTCCGTGGAGGTCGTCGTGGTGGTTTCAATAACGGGGATTCTGCAGAAGGAGAAGGAGAACGGCCACGGAGAGTGTTTGATCGAAGAAGTGGAACTGGCCGTGGGTAAGTGATTCTGCTATTTTTGAAATCGTACAAATGCATCTCATACGGTATACTAACATTTTGGACCTCTCAAAGTATAAATATACATATAATATACATATTATATACATATAATATACATAATTAGTATATAGGTTTTGCATATTTTGGCTAGCGTCCGTAATTAATTTCGGCCGGATAAAACCCGTCACTATTCCCTTTGTCGGGCTGTTCAACAGGTCTAAGTTGTGCTTATCGTGGTTGTATTTGTTTCTGAGGCATATGATGTGTATCTTAGTTGATCTGTTCTATTGTATAGGAATGAGTTTGTTAAACGAGAGGGCTCCGGTCGTGGGAATTGGGGAACTCCTGAAGATGATATTGCACCGTAAGGCTGTCATCTCAATTTTTTGTTTCCTTATTCCCCTTGGCTTAATGTATTTTAATTTTTGCTTATAGTTTAATGTTGGTTTTTTAATCCAAATTAAGGGAGACTGAAGAGCCTGTTGTTGATGGCGAGAAGATTGTCGAGGCTGAGAAACAAGCTGGACAGGAAGATGCTGGAGACACCAATAAGGATTCTGCTGTTGCTGAGCCAGAAGAGAAGCAACCTGAGGAGAAGGTAACTGTCATTTTCTGTTGTAAACCGTTATTTGTTTTGGTTTGGTACCTTTTTGGTCCGTTAATTATTGTTATATTTTAATTTTGATCCATGTGATATTTGATTGGGCACATATTGCCTTCGGTTAATTGGAACGTGCACTTTTTGGTCCCTTTGCTTGTTTATCATTACAAATTTACCGTAATTATTAGTCGCTCTATCACCTAATTACCCGTATGTTACGTTTGTACTGTTACTCAATGTTTGACGGTAATATAGTTCTAAAAGTACTTCAAATACAACGTACTTCTTACATTTAAGGATTAAAAACACGCATTTCGATTAATTGACTGTGTCAAATGTGTTCCGTCAGATATCACAAGGACCAAAATCAAAATGTATTTGGGGACCAAAATTGATATTATCCCGTTATTGTTCCCTCCCTCTTTTCCAACTGCCAAATGGCCTTGCAGTCAGTGTGAAATAACAGGGAAAGCAAACTTGGGGAAGTACAATGCGTAGACCTTGAAGTTTCTGTTCACTGCTTTTCCATTTGGGATCACCATTTATTTTGGTTGGATTTAATCTCTTTGTTCTTGACTAAATTGTAATAACCATTCACTGGTCTGGTTGATTTCTTTTACTACTCACAGTTTCTTTCTAAATGGAGTCACACTGTTATCAATGTTACCTGCAGCAGATATTTCTATGAACTAGCTATGAACTTGAACTGCTCTTTTTTTCTGGTAGACCAGATACTTCTTAACCTTGATTCATAACAACCTTTTGGTAGCTACTCCCTTCTTCCCAATCAGTGTTATGCTTAAGCCCTGAAGCGAGGCTCAAACATGTTGAGCGCTTTGTCTCGCTTTGTGTGCGCTTCAATGTCGTCATCAAGGCTCTAAGACATACTTTTCCTTGCCAATGAGCCTCTTTTGATGAGGTGACACTAGATGATTGATATTTCACTTTATGGTAATATTTTTACAATCTCTCTGTCCATATATTTGTTATTCATACTTATTATTATTAATCTTGGGATAAACATATATCTGTATTTTTGCACAATTGCGCTTTTTTTCATTAAAGCCCATGCTTTATTTGCGCTTTGCGCTTAAAGGCCCAACTGACCTTAGAGCTTTTTTGCGCTTTTTCGCTTTTGATAACACTGTTCCCAATTTATGTAAAGTTGTTTGTCTGGGCACGCAGTTTAAGAATGAAAGCAAGACTTTTGAAACTTGTGGTTTAAAACAAGCCATAGATATTTGTGTGGCCTCGACTCATCTCATTAGGGGTAAAATGGGATGTTTAATGTTAAATTATTACTAAATGTAGAAAGGTGCCGTTATTTTTGGTACTGACTAGAAAGGAAAGAATTTCACATAAATTGGGACAGAGGGAGTATTTACTTACACTGTTGTAGCTAGTGTTATTTGCACGATTTCAGTTATTATTCATATGTATCTATGATCATTATCCGGAACTAACTAGTATTCATCTCTCCTTGTTTTGTAGGAGATGACCCTAGAGGAGTATGAGAAGGTAATGGAAGAGAAGAGGAAGGCTTTGTTGGCTCTAAAGCAAGAGGAGAGAAAGGTTAATTTGGACAAAGAACTTGAATCCATGCAACTTCTCTCAAACAAGAAGAAGAATGATGATGAGATCTTCATCAAATTGGTCAGTATTTATTTTAGTTCTTGTATCAAGAACTTGATTGCTAGTATATTCATCATGCTTGTATTTTTTTGTCTGGGCAGGGTTCTGATAAAGATAAGAGAAAAGAGGCAGTGGAGAAAACCAAAAAGGTACTTCAGTTTTTTTTTTTTTTTTGGGAAGTGCTATATTGGTATTATAGCATATGGAGACATGATTTCTTATGGATCTCTTGGGGATCCCTTCCATTTCATAAACATACTGTTATAGGTGCATGGCTTTTTATTTGTCAAAAGTTATGTACCTATTAGATTCTTTTCTTTAGCGAGAGCAATCTATTCTACCACCTGGAATGATAGAGAAAAAAATGTTTTTTATTTTGAACTTCAAGAATTTCCGGGAAATAAAATTGCAGTAAATGCATTTTAAGAAAATCATTAAATGCTTCTGTAGACGGGAATCTGTCCGTTATGTGGGGTGCTTAAGTCTAGATTAATATATTGTTACTCCGTTCATCCAAATTTATGTAAAGGTGTTTGACTGGGCACAAGGTTTTAAGAATAAAAGGAAAACTTTTGAAACTTGTGGTCTATAATAAGCCATAGATATTTGTGTGGCTATAAATCATCTCATTAAGGTCAAAATGAGAAGTTTAAAGTTAAATTGTTACTAAATATATAAAGGTATCATTCTTTTCCGGACTGACTAAAAAGAAAAGAGAGTCGCATAAATGGGGACGGCGGGAGTAATGGAAGTGCTTCTTAACTTGGTTGTCAGGGGGCATAAGTGGATAGGGAAGTAATATTTTCTGTACAGTTGTGCAGGTGCAAGTATTATAATTATTCACAATATTGTGTATGCAGTTATGCAGGTTCAGTACTATTAATTTCCCTAATATTTATGCAAGTGTCAGTATTATAATGTCCCCCAATATTGTGTTTACAGTCTTGTAGTGTCTGCATTATAGTTTGTTGTTTCACCGCAATATCATTTAATTTGAAAATCATTGCATACTAGTTTCTTTGTCACATGAAGAGCATGAAAGTATAGTAGGACTCCTAAAGTACAATAGCTGGAGACAAGATGTTAATCTGCAAATGAATTTAATTATTGCTTCGATTGTGAGGTTGATACATTTGATAACTTGCAGTCTCAAAGCATAAACGAGTTTCTGAAGCCTGCTGAAGGAGAAAGTTACTACCGACCTGGTGGTCGTGGTAGGGGACGTGGCCGTGGAAGAGGCAGTTTTGGTGGTGGTGATGGTAGAAACTACAGTGTTTCCGCCCCATCCATTGAAGATGTTGGCCAATTCCCCTCCTTGGCTGCCAAGTGAGGGAGTAATTCTTGCTGTCTGAGCCGTGTTCCCTTTTCCGTCATTTATGATATTTGGGCTTTTTGATGATAGCAGAATATTTCCCGTAACCTTTGGGCATTCCTGTATTAGATTTGTTTTGAAAAACTTTATAATTGTTCTTTAGAGTGTAAATTTAGATGTTTTTGGTGAAGGTGTAATGCCCTTGGGTTTTTGTTGACCTTTTTTACATGCATGAAAACCCTTACCTTCATATTTAGTTGTCAGAAATCTGGTTTTATGTTTCTTGTTTACTCGTCAAATCAGTTTTGGTTAGTTGTGTTTATTTTTCATACTTTCTTTTTGTTGGTTACACTTCTCCTGTTATTACGGCGTATAATTCATACTCCCTCCTAATTTATGTGGCACTATTTAACTATGCACGGAGTTAAATGAAATTTATGGTTCAAAACAAGTCTCAGATAAATGTGTAGCTGTAAACTATTTCATAAAATTAAATTGTTTCTAAATAAAGAAAAATAATATTCTTTTGGGGCAAACTAAAAATGAAAGTGTGCCACATAAATTGAGAAAGAGGAAGTTATGTTATTGTATAGAATCTCAAAATTTTGAATATCGAATTGAAACCGATCCAAATGGAGTAACTCCATTAAGAGGATTCATATAGTTGATTCTAGCTAGTTTGAAATTGAGACGGTAATTCTACCTTTTTCATCTTATGCGTTGCTATTGTGTAGGATAAATATCGATCTGCCCGAGCTAATGGTTGATGGATGCTAGTTTCTACATTTGTAACATTGTGGTTATTGGTGTTGAATGTTGATCATGGTGTAATAACATTATTTATTAACTTCGTAGCAAATGAGAAACATGTTACAAAAATGGGTCAGGAAAAAGCCTCTTTTGTGTGTGTGTGTGTTTCTGGTAGTTGTATGTAAGAATTCAATATTGTCAAAGGAAGACTATGTGGTCCTTTTGTTATCAGTGACACGTTTTACCTAGCATGAACTTAGAGCAAACGTGAAGAGTAATATCCGCAAGTGATTAGCAAAATCAAACTAATTGGACAATCATTAGCCATTATATAACACAAGCAAGATCCATATGATGATTGAAAAAATAGAGCAAACATGATAAGTAGTATCCATCACGAGGGTTGCAACTTGTAAGTCTACCTTGAAAATGTGCATAGTTCGGGTGAGATTCAATGTAGATCTAATTTATGAATCGTCGAATCTACGCAACTCTAAGGGACCGTCACAACTACTATCTTCTCGAGAATCCTATATCCTTTGTCAATGTATGGACCACTATCTCTTTCACATTGTTTATGATTGACCTTGATGGGAAATTAAAGTCAAAACCTAACCACACATCTTTATAAATGAATTACGATATCACATTTTTTGCGGTTTAAGTTTGGTGTCAATGGAAAATTAAAATGAACAATCATGCATCTTCATAGACGAAGAACTATGATATCACCTTTTCATTCTGGGGCCATAGAGTGTCCTGGAGAGGACACCACAACTTATCTCTTCCTTAAAATCTTATACTCCTAATCAGTGTATGGACGCTATCCCTCGAGTGTAAATTCAACCTTAATGAATATGCCAAAATTTACCACACATCTTCATAGACGAAGAATTACGATATACTAACTTCATTAATTATGGGTGACGGAGGGATCATACCATTTTTGCTAGTCTAAATTTAAATTTTTGACAGTTCAAAGAAATGAAGGCAGGCAATTATTAGCTCAACCAATAATACTCCTAGTTCTTCTAAAAATGTGTATGGTCCAAAACATAAAAATAATGTGTAATTTGGGAAGTGCTTTAACAAAATATAAAAAAAAGAACAAATAATGCTGAATTTATTTTCTTCACATCTAACCACCTGAGAACAATTTTTCTCACACAAAGTTGTCCTCTCAAATTGAGTCACAACCACACTTTTGGTTGACGTCCATAATTCTGTACAGCAGGGGTGACTTGTAACCAAATTTATTATCTGTTAGGATTTTAAGTTCAAGCTTAGTTGGTGTGAATGAGAAATGGAGGGAAAATTAAAAATTTGAGCAAAGTTCCTTTTAGAAAGAGCACTTTGTACCACATTGGTAGTGGAAAGAGAAAGTTGTGTGTTTTTATATCAAAACACATCTTCTAGCTCATAAAGGGTTAAGAAGAGGGACTCCCCTTGCACTGTCATCGTCGCTCGGCTTTGGATTTGAATTTAGTCAAATGATCTGATTGATTGATAATCTTTTTGGACCAAATTTATTTTTTCAAAGTCACAATTTAATTTCCATTTCGGATAGCGCAAAAATTCAATTAATTGTTTCATTTCGCGGAATTTCCAACAGCCATTTTTTTGAAAAGGCAAGTCCTTCCCCACCTTGCCTCGTTCTAAATGCTTTCTTCCCCAATATAAATTTCAGAGGCTTCGCCTTTGAACACAACGAAATTCTAAACTTTCTGCTATTAAGATTTCTCAACTTCTTCTCTTCACATTCAGTGCATTGTTTTAAAAACTACTAACCGTTATCCTGGGAAGAACCCGCATCCTTTGGCAACGGTAAAGTGGGGTTATAATTCTTAAGGACACACAAAGCGGCAGTGGGTTCGGAAGATTTTTTCTACTTCTTCTACATTTCTGTTTTCACTATTTTTCTGTTTTTGGTTTTGATCAATAAACAGAAACTGCTATACAGATTACTGTTTTACATTACGGCTACCAACAAACTTAAGGAATTATATACTCTTTGTGTTTCAATGTTCTGTAAATCTGTTCAACAGAAAAAGAAAAAGAAACAAAATAGTAACTCTTGTGTGTATATATATATATATATATATATATTTTTTTTTTTTCCTTGAGATTAAAGTCCTTGTGACTTTCTACTCATACTGTTACTCGATTTAAAGATATAAAAACTTCATCGAGATTATTTAGTCACTTGTAATCGATTTGAAGATATAAACTCTTCATCGAGTTAATCTAGTTTTTGTCCTCGATTTGAAGATATAAAATCTTCATCGAGTTTATATTTAGTTTGAAGATTAAAAACTTCACTGATTTACTAATATCATTTGTGTGTCAATTTCTTTTCAGAAAAATGACTACTGGAACAGAACAACAAACTGATTCTGTGAATGGTACCGCCACAGCGGCAACGGCTACTGCGTCGTCGAGTCGCACTACTCCGGCACCAGCGTTGGCCAAGGCAGAAAAGCCGGGAAAATTTACCGGTATCGACTTCAAAAGGTGGCAGCAGAAAATGTTCTTTTATCTGACCACCCTTAGCCTACAAAGATTTATCAATGAGGACATTCCCGTCTTGCCTGAGGACACTCCTGATAATGAGAAATTTGTGAGAAATTTGTGCTACTTCGAGGCATGGAAACATTCGATTTTATGTGCAAAAACTACATTCTCAACGACTTAGAGGATGGCTTGTATAATGTCTTCGATTATGTGTAAAACGTCTAAAGAATTATGGAACGCACTTGAGAAGAAGTACAAAACAAAAGACGCTGGATCAAGAAATTCGTGGCTGCAAAGTTCTTGGATTTCAAAATGGTGGACAACAAGTCCGTTATGTCACAAGTTCAGGAACTACAAATCATAATCCATGATCTTCTAGCGGAAGGTACGGTCATAAACTACTCGTTTCAAGTAGCGGCAGTTATTGAGAAGTTGCCTCCGCTGTGGAGAGACTTAAAAAATTACTTGAAACACAAACGAAAAGAGATGACCAAGATCTCGATTGTGCGCCTAAGAATGGAAAAGACAATAAGGTCAAAAGAAGTCACGAGCAAGTTCAACAATTGCAGGGGCAAATGTTGTTAAAGAGGCACCAAAGAAAAAACAACAAGAGAAAGAGTTCGTCTGGACCTAAGAATTTTCCCCCAAAGAAGAAATTCAAAGGCAGTTGCCACAATTGCGGAAAAATAGGACACAAGACTACGGAGTGCAGAGCTCCGAAGAAAGAAAACAAAAAGCGTCAAGCAAATATGATTGAAACGAATAATGAAGTGGAGAACCTATGTGCCATGCTCTCCGAATGTAATTTGGTAGGAAACTCTAAAGAATGGTGGATTGAATCTGGGGCTACTCGTCACGTGTGTTCTAACAAAGGATTATTTTCATCCTATGCTCCCGCAGGTCCAGACGAGACTATCTTTATGGGAAACTCGTCAACTGCCAAGGTCGAAGGAGTTGGAAAGATTTGCTTGAAGATGACGTCAGGAAAAGTGGTGACGCTCAATAAAGTTCTCCATGTTCCAGAGATTAGGAAGAATTTAGTTTCTGTTGCGCTTCTCGTTAAAAATGGGTTTAAGTGCGTTTTTGTTTCTGAAAAAATTGTACTTAGCAAGAATGATATGTACTTAGGAAAAGGTTACTTGAATGAGGGCCTTTTCAAACTCAATGTAATAGTGATTGAAATGAATAAGAATGTTGCTTCTTCTTACTTGCTTGACTCAAATTCTTTATGGCATTCACGTTTGGGTCACGTCAACTTCAAAACGTTGCGGAAAATGATTAATTTAGAAATATTGCCTAAGTTTGAATTTAATAAAAACAAGTGTCAAATATGTGTGGAATCAAAGTATGTTAAACATCCTTTTAAGTTAACTCAAAGGAATTCAGATCCTTTAGACTTAATTCACACCGACATTTGCGACATGAAGTCAACACCAACTCGCGGTGGAAAAAAGTACTTTATAACTTTTATTGATGATAGCACAAGATATTGCTATGTTTATTTACTTAATAGTAAAGATGAAGCAATTAATGCATTCAAGCAATATAAAAATGAAGTGGAGACACAACTAAATAAAAAGATTAAAATGATCAGAAGTGATAGAGGTGGTGAATATGAATCTCCATTTGAAGAAACTTGTTTGGAATATGGCATTATTCATCAATTAACTGCTCCATATTTGCCTCAATCCAATGGGATTGCAGAAAGGAAAAATAAAACCTTAAAAGAAATGATGAATGCATTATTAATAAGTTCTGGTTTACCACAAAACTTGTGGAGGGAAGCTATTCTTACTGCCAATAGAATACTTAATCGAGTTCCCCATAGCAAAACATAATCCATCCCATATGAAAAATGGAATGGAAGAAATCCTAACATGAAATATTTCAAAGTGTGGGAGTGTTTGGCGAAAGTGCAAGTTCCTAAACCTAAGAGGGTAAAAATAAGCCCAAAAACAGTTGATTGTGTTTTTATTGGATATGCAACGAACAGTAAAGCATATCGATTTCTGGTTCATAAATCAGAAAATCCCGAGATTCAAGTGAACACGGTAATTGAATCAGGCAACGCTGAATTTTTTGAAAAAATATATCCGCATAAAAATGAATGTGAGACGTCTAGCATAAGATCTAAATGACCTCGCGAAGAAGTAAATGATAATATTCATGGTGAGGAAAATCCAAGACGGAGCAAACGTCAAAGGACGTCTACATCCTTTGGACCAGATTTTCTAACATTTTTGTTGGAAAATGAACCTCGAACTTTTAAAGAAGCTATGTCTTCCTCAGAAGCACAATATTGGAAAGAGGCAATCAATAGTGAAATAGAATCCATATTAAACAATCATACTTGGGAATTGGTTGATCTTTCTCCAGGAAATAAACCCTTAGGTTCCAAATGGATCTTCAAAGGGAAAATAAAGGACGATGGCACTATTGACAAATATAAGGCAAGACTTGTTGTCAAAGGATTTAGACAACGAGAAGGTCTTGATTATTTTGATACGTACTCACCGGTAACACGAATTACATCTCCGGGTCTTCATCCATTCACTCATGTTATGTGTTCTTCATGTCATGCGTTAGCATTCACCATGTACAATCTTCAAATCCATCAAATGGATGTTAAAACAACCTTCTTAAATGGAGATTTGGAGGAAGAAATCTAATGGAACGACCTGAAGGGTTTGTTGTTCCAGGAAAAGAAAAGAAGGTGTGCCGACTTGTTAAGTCTCTTTATGGACTAAAACAAGCACCCAAGCAATGACATGCAAAATTTGACCAAGCAATGGCAAACGGGTTCAAGATTAACGAGTGTGATAAATAGGTGTGTATTAAGAACACTCCAAATCATATAGTCATTGTGTTTATATGTAGATGATATGTTGATAATGAGTAAAGACATTGCCGACATAAATGCTACAAAACGCATGCTTGCTAGCAAATTTGATATGAAAGACCTAGAAGTTGCTGATTTAATTCTAGGAATTAAAATTCAAAGAACTCCTCAAAGTTTAGCGTTGTCTCAATCTCATTATATTAAAATGGTACATGAAAAATTCAAATATTTGAATTTCAGAATCGCGAGAACTCCAATTGATCTGAACCATTCCTTCGTAAAGAATAAAGGTCAAAGCAAGTCTCAATTGGATTATGCTCGAGTTTTAGGAAGTTTGATATACATAATGAATTGTACACGACCTGATATAATAAGTAAACCGAGTCGATATTAATTTCAATTGGCAATGAAACAAGTTTGGGGTATTTGGAATATACCCAAGATTATGCATTACACTATAACAAGTATCCCGGAACAAGGATATAGCGATGCAACCGGATCACCGGTTCAACCGAAACTAAATCCACTAAAGGATATTTTTTACTATCGTCGTTGTTCCGCGCATTGCTCGCTCTACCATGGAATCCGAATTTATAGCGCCGGACAAAGAAGAAGGTTTCTTAGACGACATTCCATTTTGGGGGCCCAAACCTTTGGCACCTATATGCATACATTGCGATAGTTAAGCCGCAATCTTTGTATAACGGAAAATCTCGTCACATACGACGAAGCATAATACCGTTAGATAACTAAGCATCACATGACTATGTCAAGTCAAAGGATAATTGATCCACTTACAAAAGCCTAGCTAGAGAGGCAATGAGAAATCATCAAAAAAGCAAACTATATACGGTCGAGGACAAGTCATCATGGCGTAACTCTACCTAGAAGATTAGATCCCAAGCTCTAGGTTCAAAGATCAAACAAAGTGTGTGTTGTCAAAGAACAACTTCCATTCTCGTGAAAGACAATGTTCTCATTAAGGCTTTTTAATGATTTCTAAGTTTGATAGTATATCAAATTGTTTTTTAAAGGATTACACGTTTAGGAATTTGGAAAGTTTGTCGTGCCAATTTCACACACTTATGAAACTAGGCGGTGTTCATTAAAAACACAACAATGAGAACCAAAGAAGGTTAAGGATTAATTTTGACCTATGTTGTCTAGGTATACACCAAAGCTGAGTAAAGATATCAAATTGCCGATTGACCGAGTATACCCGATATATGTTCACTATGGAAAGTTCAAAGGAAAACCTACTTATTTAGACGCGATTAATCCTTATTTGCAAATCACATTTTTTCTACGCATATTTTCATTATAGCCATTCCCCATTCAGATTGTTAGGATTTTAAGCTCAAGCTTTTAGTATGCGAATGTGAAGATGGAGGGAAAATTAATTCTTTTAAAGAGCACTTTGTACCAATTGGTAGTGGAAAGAGAGAATTGTGTGTTTATATATCAAAACACATCTTCTAGCTCATAAAGGGTTAAGAAGAAGGACTCCCCTCACGCCGTCATCGTCGCTCGGCTCGGCTTCGGCTTCGGATTTGATAATCTTTTTGGACCAAATTTATTTTTTCAAAGTCATAATTTAATTTCCATTTCGGATATTATCTAATATCATTTCCGCGCAAAAATTCAATTTATTGTTTCATTTCGCGGAATTTCCAACAGCCATTTTTTTGAAAAGGCAAGTCCTTCCCCACCTTGCCTGTTTGGAACAGTTTCTTCCCCCATATAAATTTCAGAGGCTTCGCCTCATTTTGAACACAACGAAATTCTGAACTTTCTGCTATTAAAATTTCTCAACTTCTTCTCTTCATATTCAGTGCATTGTTTTACAAACTACTAACCGTAAGTGTCTTGTGATTTGCTACGTTAATTTGATTTCGTCGGAGTTCTGTGGTTTGCATTGCCACTACTACAGAAACGTTCTTTCATTCTATCCTGGGAGGAAGTAACCCGCATCCTTTGGCAACAAATGCTTTAAGGACACACAAGCAACTTGTGGGCTCGGAAGATTTTTCTACTTCTTCTACATTTCTGTTTTCACTATTTTTCTGTTTCTTATTTTGATCAATAGACAGAAACTGCTATACAGATTACTGTTTTACATTACAAGTACCAACATTATCTCCCGTCAATGATATTTGTCGTTAGAATTTATGAGTTTAACGACCCTCACAAAATTCAAAAATCATTTATTTTACTGGTTCATAATTTATTATATATAGATGTCCCGTGAATTTCTTAACACATATATAAAATATGAGTCAAAGCAATTGGATTCAGTCGAACCGGTACTAAGCATTTATCAATGTTCTTTTCAAGTCACCCCTTACTGTCACAATTAACTCGCGTTAATTGAATGAGACATTCTAACTATATAGAAGCACGGGACTTCCGTCCCACCCCCGTGAAGCATTAAAAAAAAAAAAAAAAAAAAAAAAGTGTGGTCCCCATATTAAACAACAAACAATATTAAAAAAAAAAACACCAACCCATATTTAAAAAAAAAAAAAAAAAAAAAAAGAAACCCACCATCTCCAAACTCACGGAGAAAAAAAAATGGACCCCATATTAACAAAACCAAACAATATAAAAAAAAAAAGTGAATCCCATATTAAAAAAACAAACAATATCAAAAACAAAGTGCAGACTTTGTATTCGTAGTAAACACTAATATAATAAAGTTTTAGATACGGAGCACAAACAAAGTGGAACCTACTATCTCCAAACTCACGGAGTCGTCCGTTAAGCATTAAAAAAAAAGTGTGGTCCCCATATTAAACACCAACCAATATTAAAAGAAAAAAAAGAATTAAAAAAAAGTGGAACCCACCATCTCCAAACTCACGGAGAAAATAAAAGTGGACCCCATATTAACAAAATCAAGCAATATAAAAAAAAAGTGAACCCCATATTAAAAAAACAAACAATGTCAAAAATAAAGTGCAGACTTTGTATTCGTAGCAAACACTAATATAATAAAGTTTTAGATACGGAGCACAAATAAAGTGGAACCCACCATCTCCAAGCTCATGGAGAAAAAAAAAAGTGGACCCATATTAACAAAATCAAGCAATTATATAGAAGCATGGGTTTACACCCATGCTTTGTCGTCCGTTAAAAAAAAAAAAGGTGTGGTCCTCATATTAAACACCAACCAATATTTAAAAAAAAAAAAAAACACCAACCAATATTTAAAAAAAAAAAAAAAAAGGAAGTAAAAAAAATAATGGAACCCACCATCTCCAAACTCAGGGAGAAAAAAAAAATGGACCCCATATTAACAAAATCAAGCAATAAAAGAAAAAAGTGAACCCCATATTAAAAAAATAAACAATGTCAAAAACAAAGTGCAGAGTTTGTATTCGTAGCAAACATTAATATAATAAAGTTTTAAATACGGAGCACGAACAAAGTCGAACCCACCATCTCCAAACTCACGAAAAAAAAAGGTGGACCCCATATTAACAAATCAAGCAATATAAAAAAAAAAGTGAATCCCATATTACAAAAACAAACAATGTAAAAAACAAAGTGCAGGAGGATCCGTTCATTTTTTAGCAACGGCCCGCAATGAGCATAAGCTTGGAAAATGCAACCAACTCATCCCCTGGGAGGTAGATATTTTTGACTTGGGTGCCTCATCTCTCCAAGCACAAATTTTGAAAATTTTCACGTGTCGCTAATACAACTAGCCTTCTTCCAAAACTCCTAGCCAAAATCCCACAAAATTTGCAGCCATATCAGCTAACCCGAATTTATCACCCACAAAGAACTTCTTATCCAATTCATAATACTCTCTCTCTCTCTAGTGCTCTCGGCGCAGTTTAAGCTTAACGTGTGCCGACCTAGTCCATGGCAGGAAAGAGAGCACGAGGTCGACCAAAGAAGGTTCCATTGACAGGGGAAGACAGCTTAATCCCGTTTATTACTTCGGGTAACAAATCGACGACAACTACTGAGATCAGATCTACTAAAGGGAATGAAGGGGTTAGGTCTTACCATGGACCATCTAGGTCGGATAGTCCGATGACCCGACCACCTGCAAGCCCAAGCAATCTGCAAGAGGAATTTAGAGCTCAGATGACACCAGCGGCGATGAGTACGGTCCTATTGGTTGCTGTCGCTAATGCGAACTCTGCTAAGGGGAAAACTCAGCCGGAAATACCAATTCATGAACCAACAACACAAAGAATCGGAGTGGGTTGGTTTATTTTCAGGCAATCGAGCAGCTAACAATGGTATGGCCCTATCTTATGTTCCCCCAGTTATAGTTAATGGTGAGATTGTGGTCCAATTAGAGAAATTTGAAATGGAGGAGGAAACAAAAAAGTGGAATAGTGCTTTGATAGTTTATGTGGTCGGAGACACACCAGGCTATAATTGCATGAAAAGGTTTATTAACCAAATGTGGAATTCTGTGGCTCAACCTGAGGTGTTTTATCATGAAGAGGGGTACTATGTAGTTAGATTTCAATCCTTGGAAGATATGCATGAAATTATGTGTTCAGGACCCTACACTGTTAATAACAAGCCATTGATACTCAAGAAGTGGAATCCTAAATGATTTCCCGCCGAATTTCTTAAATGAGATTCCATTGTGGGTAAAGTTTCCTAAATTGCCAATGGACTGTTGGAGTAGTGCAACTCTGAGTCGTATTGCTAGCGCCATAGGAAACCCAATGTTTGCTGATGAATGTACAACAAAGCAAACTAGGATCTCTTTTTCCCGCATGCTTATCAAAGTAAACATCACAAAACCACTACCTGAAGAGATCAGAGTTAGAGGATCAGATAGGGACATTTTTTTACAAAGGGTGGAGTATGATTGGAGGCCAAAATTTTGTGGAAGATGTATCAAGATATGACATGATTGCGCTATGCAACTACAACAACCGGCACTGGCTCCTGAAGCTCCTAAAGAACAGCCCAAGCACCAGCAAAATCAGAGAACGAGATATCAGAATAAGGGTAAACATACTTGGAATGCTAAAATGCCTAGCACACATGCAGTCACAACATCAGAAGTCCAAAATGGTACTATACCGTAGAGAACTCAAACTATTATTTCTCGGATAAAGCATTAGGGTCTATGAGTTATTTTATATCTGAGTTACAAAGCTAATGCTCAAGAGTTGTCTACATCTGTCCCTCCTGAAGCAGGGGACTCACTTCAACCCTGATGTAGGGGTGGGCGTTCGGTTTTTCGGTTCGGTTTTTTCAAAGTTCGGTTCGGTTTTTTCGGTTTTTTGAAAGTAGATTTAGTTCGGTTTGGGTTCGATTTCGCTTTTTTAATTCGGTTTTTTTAGCAATTACAAATCTCTCCATTTATTTCCATTTTTCCTTCTTGATTGCTTCGAGTTAAGGTTTACGCTAGACTAAATGTTTGAAGGTTTGATGACTTTAGAATCCAACCATAATGATCATCCACACATACAAGATAATATCATATACAAAATATAATGTATTATACAACGTATAATAAAATCATACAAAGTATATAAAATTTTATATAGTGTATAATCAAATTATGTGAGTTATATCTAATTTATTATAGTAGGTGAAATAAATTATATGAATATTATTCTATGTATAACATTTTTATTATACTATATATAATAAAAATCAACACTCAAATTATTAGTATACTTGTATTCAATATCTTGTAGTGTTAAATGAAAACTGAGATTTTATTTTTTATGGAATAATGAAAGAAGTTGAGAATAAGGAGGAAGTAGAGAAGGTAAGAAAAAAAGCTGAAAAAAATCTTGCGTATAAGGAGTAATATGAAATTGTATAAAAGCAAGTTTATACTATGAACAACAAATAGGTATCGAGTTATTCACGTCTATATAGCAATTTGATTTACTATAAAACATTTAACTTGTCATGTAATGTTTAATAACATTTAGTTACTAAGAGTATGTAAATATTATAATATTATTGTCACTTATGTTTTTTTCCCAAAAATAAATTGTATTTAAATTGTAAAAAAAAAAAAAAAAAAAAAAAAAAAAAAAAAAAACAACAACTTCGGTTTAACCGAAAAACCGGTAAATCGGAATCAAAACCGAAACCGAAAAACCAAATTAATTCGGTTCGGTCCGGTTTTTCGGTTTTCGATGTTTATGCCCACCCCTACCCTGATGTCTTGGGTAACATGGAACATTAGTGGGACCAACAAGAGATTCAAACAAAAGGAGTTAGTCACCTATATAAAGAATAACAACATCAAATTAGTTGGCTTAGTAGAAACTAAAGTTAAAGCAAATAATGCAACCGATGTAGCAGGCAGGATTGCTCCTGGATGGAACATTATTTCTAACTATGAACATGCTGTAAATGGAAGGGTATGGGTATTATGGGACTCAAATATATATGAGATTATAGTATTACATAAAGGGATACATCCTTGAAAAAATTGGACTGACCGTGGTATACGGGTATAATACAGTGGAACTCCGAAAAGATTTGTGGTCACAATTGCATTTACTTGCTGCTAGAACTTCATGGATCATCTGGGGCGATTTTAATGCTGTACTAACTACACAAGTTCCAAGGTAGCCCGGAAAGACTTAAGACTTCTCAGAATCGTATACAAGTGAATTTAAATGAGATGATCAAACAAGCAGAAGGGCACTACTAGGGTGCATAGCAGGATAGACAGGGCATTTGGAAATGTTGAATGGATGTCAAGTAACAACCGGGCGTAAGATTTCGCATCTTGCACTTATGCTCATACAATTAAAAGAGGTCTCTTGCAAGAAATCCCATTCAAGTTTTTCAATGTTTGGAGTGAGCATGAGAGCTTCTTGCCGCTAGTAAAATGGATGGAGAGGACACGGCTTTATGAAGAATATCCGGGGGAAGTCGAAGACTTATAAGTTGAAACAATTGAACAAAGTGAATTTCAAGGATCGTCGAACGAATTCCAAGCCAGAACATTCAAAACAAGCTTAGCTCTCAATTGGATCACCTAGTGGATTTAATGGTAGCAA
Organism: Lycium ferocissimum; assembly: GCF_029784015.1. Classification (NCBI taxonomy): domain Eukaryota; kingdom Viridiplantae; phylum Streptophyta; class Magnoliopsida; order Solanales; family Solanaceae; genus Lycium; species Lycium ferocissimum. The sequence goes on along the minus strand of NC_081342.1, from coordinate 69,991,458 downwards.
GATTGGAAAAATGGTCACTAAGAAATCAAGGGCAACATGGTTGAGATTTGCCAATGTGAAAGAGAGGCAACATAGAAAGACTATCTCAAGATTCGGATATACTGGAAGATAAAGGGCCAATACAAGATGAGATCATTGCTTTTGCATCACTTATAGGTACCCGCCAACGATACCGAAAATGGGACCTATTTTGATGCGCACACGGGGTTGAATTATGTGGCCACCATCGATCTCGAGATATACAAGGGTTTATGTGATATTGGGGATGCCAAGGCACCAGGGGTGGATGGGTACAATTCCCTCTTCTTCAAAAAATCTTGGGAAGTGGTAGGGAAGGATTTGCTAAGGTCGCTTAACCGTAAAGCAAAGAATTCTTTTACCTAAGGTCCCAAACCCAGCAAACATCAAAGACTATAGGCCCATAGCATTCTGTTCAGTTCTATACAAACTGATAGCCAAGGTGATGACATCCAGACTCTAGAAAATAATGCCTAAGCTTATATCTGATACACAAGCAGGCTTTATTCCCGGGAGAAAAGTTGCTGATAATGTCCTATTGGCACATGAACTAGTCAAGGCATACTCCAAGAAAAATATTTCTCCAAGATGTGTCATCAAAGTTGATATCCAAAAGTCATAATTTATCTCATTTCCCTCATTTATAGAGTGGATTATGGAGTGTGTATCAACAGTTAATTACTCAACCATAGTTAATGGAGAATTCACAAGGCCTTTTGATGCTGCTAGGGGTCTTCGACAAGGAGACCTACTCTCCCCTTTTCTATTTGCCATAGTAATGGAGTACTTGAGCAGGATGTTGAAAACACTGAAGCATGATAAGAATTTTAAGTATCACCCAATGTGTTCCAGACTAGATATCACCCACCTCTCTTTTGCGGACGATTTGCTACTGTTTGCCAGAGGTGATGAAACTTCAGTCTCTTTGCTACATAAAAATTTCACCACATTTTCAGAAACTTCGGAAACAGTAAAGGTCTAAAAGTGCTATATATTATGGAGGGTAAATCAGGGTGCAATACCGTCGGTATAGTCATGGGGAATTACCCTTCAAATATTTAGGGATCCCCCTAGCCACAAAGAAACTGACAAATATGCAATGGCAGCCTTTGGTAGACAAGATAGTGGCAAAAATAACCTCTTGGACTGCTAAGAAACTATCGTATGCAGGCAGGATCCAACTAGTGCAGGCAGTAATATTTGGGATTCAATCTTACTGGGCTCAGATGTTTATTATCCCCTCCAAAGTAATGAAGAATATAGAAGCGCATTGTAGGAGTTATGTGTGGTCAGCAACTAATGTGATTACTAAGAGGTCTTTGGTTTCCTGGGATAAGTTATGTGCCCCAAAAGCTACAGGTGGCCTAAACTTAATCAACATGAGGATCTGGAACAAAGCAACAATTATTAAAACATGTTGGGAATTAGCTACTAAGAAGGATGCACTTTGGATTAAATGGATCCATAGTTACTACATTAAGGACCAAGATCTAATGCTTATACAAACCCCCCAACAGGCATGTTGGATGGTAAGAAAAGTATTCGAGGCCAAATCACACCTCCACCTTGTCAATGCTGGAATTCAAAACAAGAAAAATATCATAAAGTAGGTATACTTACAACTACTTGGTGATCTACCTAAAGTAACATGAAGAGGTTTAATGTCGGATTTTTTTGTATGTGGTTTCACTAGGAAAATGCGCCTTTGCGGATAGGTTTGATCGGTACAGGCGTATCTATTAACCCTACTTGTACTCTATGCAAGCTGATGGAGGAGACTAGGGATCACTTGTTTGCAGAATGTACCTTCACTAGGCACATTTGGAGTAGATTATGCCAATGGCTACAAATACCAGATATGTATCAAACATGGAGTGACATGCATCTTTGGCTCATCAATGCCACCAAGGGGAGAAGTCACAAGGCACAATTATATAAGCTCATATATGCCGAATTCATTCACATAGTGTGGCTGGAGAGAAACAACAGGGTGTTCGAGAAAAAAGAGACCCAAGCGGATGCTTTAGCCAGACAAGTAGCATGCTCATTTGAGGGTGTTCCTCGGTCAATGTAAATTTAGATTCATTGGTAATCATCATGATGTGTTCCCGATAGTGAGTAACCTCGAGTCTCTTAGAGAGGTTGATGTAGTTATAGAGGTCAGACATGAGAATAAATTTAGTCCGCTTAATTATTTCACTTTGGTGGTTAATGAAAAGTCCCTTAATTACCAAAAAAAAAAAAAAACAAAGTGCAGACTTTGTATTCGTAGCAAACACTAATATAATAAAATTTTAGATACGGAGCACAAACTACAATGTTATATTAATCGTGTTTTGAATATAGTGTATATATATATATATTATATGCATAAAAATAGTGAAAACTAATAATGTCCAAAAGGGTGGGCCCCATACTAAACAACACCAAGCAATATAAAAAAAAAAAAAACTATATAAAGCATGGGTTTAGACCCATGCTTCGTCGTCCGTTGTCCCTTAAAAAAAAAAAGGGGGGGGGGGGGGGGGGGGGGGGGGCATACTAAATAACACCGAGCAATATAAAAAAATATTAAAAAAAAGAAAGAAAAAAAAGTGAAACTCACCATCTCCAAACTCATGGGGAAAAAAAAGTGGACCCCATATTAACAAAATCAAGCAATATCAAAAAAAAAAAGTGAACCCCATATTAAAAAAATATAATGTTAAAAAAACAAAAGTGCAGACTGGCTAATATAATAAAGTTTTAGATACGGAGAATAAACTACAATATAGTTATATTAATCGTATTTTGAACATAGTATATATATATATTATATGCATAAAAATAGTTAATAATGTCAAAAAAAAAAAAAAAGTGCACCCCATAAAAGGGTGGACCCCATACTAAACAACACCAAGCAATAAAAAAAAAGAAAAAGAAACTATATAAAGCATGGGTTTAGACCCATGCTTCGTCGTCCGTTGTCCCTTAAAAAAAAAAGGGGGGGGGGGGGCATACTAAATAACACCGAGCAATCTAAAAAAAAAAGGAAGAAAAAAAAGTGAAACTCACCATCTCCAAACTCATGGGAAAAAAAAGTGGACCCCATATTAACAAAATCAAACGATATAAAAAATAAAAATAAAAATTGAACCCCATATTAAAAAAAAAATATAGTGTTAAAAAAAAAGTGTAGACTTTGTATTCGTAGCAAATACTAATATAATAAAGTTTTAGATACGGAGCACAAACTACAATGTTATATTAATCGTGTTTTGAACATACTATATGTATAATTATATGCATAAAAATAATGATACCCAAAATAAAAAAAATAAAAAAAAGTGCACCCCATAATCACTATTCAAACACAACTACATACATATAAATGCACTATAATCTAAAGTGTTGAGCCCGTGCATAGGCCATCTAGTTTATGATAGACGATAGTCTGGACAGGTATTTCAACATCCATGCTATTAAATGGCTTTTTTAAAAGCGTGCAATTTTTTTAAAAGATAGATAATATTAAGGGTTGTACTAGAAGACAACTTAAGGGTTCAGCTAAATCCAGTAGGTTAGGATAAATATGTATTTGTGTTATGAAATTCACTAATTAAATATAGTAGGTATATCCTAAATCATGTATTTGTGTTATGGAATTCACTAATTAAATATGTATAAATTTTAAATTTAAAAGCTTACTATTATTAACACCTGAAGTCATCGTTGTAGTATTCAGAACCGATCAAGTTCAATTCCTGAATCCATCTCTAAATAATATGAAGTGAAAGTGTATTTTGTAAGGACGCACAAAATGCTTAAAAGACAATTAGGGGTAGCAAAATTAGCGCATGAGAATATGATCTTGCTAGCACATCTGTTTATCAACTAATCCCCTTTGTCTCGCTCAAATTCAATTTAATCCATCCATTTTAACCTACTCAAATTTAATCGAACCTGCTTATTTGACACCCCTAAAAACAGATAACATGCATAAGAAGGAATAATAATATCTTATGAGGACCAATCGTATTTCCCATCAGCAAAGCAGCACATTAACTGCATGCAGCTGGCAAGATTTTTTTGGTAGTTCACACAAAAATTGGTTTTCTGCTAGTCTTATTTACTGTTTTTTCTGAGTCTATCTGTTCTATTTTGGTGACCAATTAATATTGGGAAAAGGGTTAAAAATATTTTTCTACTTTTGGAAAAGAGCTAAAAATATCCTTCTTTATAAATTTGAGTCAAAAATATCCCTCCCGTCATTAAAGTTTTCAAATATACCCGTCTTAACGGAAATTCCCAACATAACCCGATTTCATTTTTAAACCCGCTCCATTTAAACCCGACTCAACTAAATAAAAAACTCATATGGGTTATCCGCTCTTATGCCTAGTAGCTCCAGATGTAAGACTCAGGAACAAGTTGATCGCATATAAGTTTTTTATTTAGTTGGATTGGGTTTAAATATAAAATTTGGTTATGTTGGGAATTTCCGTTAAGACAGACGTATATTTGAAAACTTTAATGAAGGGAGGGATATTTTTAACCCAAATTTGTAATGAAAGATATTTTTAACCCTTTTCTCAAAGTAAAGGGGTAATTTTGACCCTTTACCCATTAATATTCACACTCAACTGTCTCCAACCATCTACTTAATTACATATTTAAAACAAAACAAACAAAAGTTGTACTGCAGGGGGATTGATTGTTCGTTGGACCCTTCTAGTACAAAGGAAGGTGGATTTTAAAGAGGATTGCATGAGCTAAAGCTTTGACTCTTAACAAATTTTTTGATTGGTGAACAAGTTATTTTGGAATTACAACACGGGGATTAAATATTAATGAAATTATTCAGTGGATTAGTAATTTCAGAATTGTTATCTCACATTGAGTATGGTATAAAAATAATACAACAATTATGGTATGAACGATCTCATGATTGCTAATTCCGAACTCGAAATGTGAGATAAAATAATCTAGTATTTTATACCAGAATTTTTATCCCATATTTCACAAACCAAACGATTCCAGAAAGTAAGAGCTGGTGTCAAATCTCACACTTTACATCATCAGATAATGAAGTAATTTTATCCAGAAACCTCCATGGCCCACCCCCACCCGTTAGGAAAATCAAGTGAACGATCTTAATGATCATTTAAGAAGTAGTACTTTACTAACCTGATGACTCAAATCAAGGTCGAAGTCCATCTCCTTTTTACTAGAAAATAATAAAAATGAGCACAAATAGGAATATACTAGTAGATCAAAGGTTCAATAGTTAATAGAAAAAAGGACCAAATTTACTTTTTTACTTTTTGTAAAAAGTTTAAATTTGCCTTCTATTATATTATTCGGATAAATAAAACCGATATTATCTAAAGGTTTAAATATAACGGATTCAAAATAGAGACAGATTCAGGATTTGAAATTTATGAGATGTGGATTCAAAATTTATGAGTTCAAAAGTTTATTATATTATATATTAAGTAGATTTCCCAACAAATACATCTGATTTAGACCAAAATTACTGAATTTTGTCCGACACGTATTTTCTATGCTAGCTCCGCCCCAACTGTGCAACATGGAAAACGATTCTGACAATTTAGCTTTGGGCAGTAATCAGTACAATTCAAAATTTTAAAATAGTCATGCATGATGCAACTTAAAGATCATGAATAAATATACAGCTAATGCAAATTATAGTTGTACTAGAGAAACATTGAATTAAATGTTATAGGTGCACCATTTTTAGAGCCACCTCCAATAGCTGTGTTCCCTAGAAGACAACTAATGTTTCTTTAGGATCGAATGGACAGCAAGTGGTTATATATAGAAAACATAGCTATTGGAGTTGGCTCTAGAAATGGAGCACCGATCGATAACATTTGATTCAATGTTTCTCTGGTACACCTATAATTTGAATGTACTTTTGTTAAAAAAAAAATAAAAAAAATTGCATATATATATTGAGTATAACGAGTTTTTTTATTATCAGTATAATATAACTTGTTACATCATATTACTTATTATTAATTTTAGGTTACTAATTAATATTATTAAATTACGTTACATGCAATTACTTTTTACGTGATCTAATTATATAAAGTTTTTTTTATAGTAACGATACATACAACTTAAACTCTATCAAAAAAAAAAAAAAGACAAAAATTGATCATAGATAACTAGTAGGAACAACAATTAGCTTTGTTCCTGATTATATTAGGAGTACGGGGTGTACAAAGAAAATCTACAAACCGCACAATATCGATAATCCGAACTAAATCGAGAAAAAAATCTGACTAGTGGTTTGGTTTGATTTGGTTTGGTATTCGAGAAAAAAAAAATCCGACCATAATTGGTTTGATTTGTTAAACACGTCCTTGAGTAAGATATGAAGAAGATTTTGAATATGACTTAAAACTTCTGAAATACTCCCAGGCACACTTTTCGAGGCAATGACTTAAAAGCAAGTTTCGACAAGTACACCCTAGTCCGGTGATCATTCCGGTCACCGGATATCTCATTTACTTCCTTTTTTTTAGTCATCTCTTGGAATTCATGGAAGACTGCATTTATTTTGCGGTGGGTTTTAAGTCTTATGAGGTTATGAGAACAAATGGCTCAGCAGAAATTTGGTACGACTGGACAGAGAAAAGCAAAAATTTCAATAGGAGAACAACTTTTAGCGGGAACTATATGGATTGGGCAGACCTTGAAAGAGGCATCTAAGGTGAATGGAAACTTGGTAAGGAGATGGAAGAGAAAAGACAAACTTTCTGAGATATTTTGTTCAAGAAATCTCAACAGATTTGGTAGGTACATCAAAGATCATCAATGTACAAGGCGAGGAGGAGGTCGGTAATAATCATCCCGTAATTGATGTTCAACTCGTGGTGGGTTTTCATAGCATGTTGGAGAGGTTCATTAGTAGCCAAGTTCGGAAGGAGGTACCAGCTCAACCGAGATGGACTTAGAAGAATTTCAAATATGCGAGGGCGCTTAAGAGTTTTAAATGGTCCAGCGGGGAGGTGAAGGAGTTAATGCTATTCCAAAGAATGAAAGAAGGGGGGGGGATTTTATGCATTAATGATTATGCATTAATGAAGAAACAAACTCCGAGAGTGAAACTCTTAATAGATGTCTTCTGGGCTCCTTCTCTGAATATGCTATAGAAAAGCCTATACTTTCAGAAATCAGAAGATGGGCATGCAATATTTGGAAGCAGACACATGGCCTAAATGTTTCTGAAATGGATAACAATATTTTTCTCTTTGAATTTGCATCTAAAGCCACAGTAGAGCAAGTGATGAAAGGTGTTTGGGTTTGGAAAAAGACGCAATGTAAACTTCATGTCACACCCCAATCTTGATCAGGGTGTGATGGGCACCCGACCCTTACCTAGGGCCGAGCGAACCCTCTAGCTCATATTCCATACGTAAATTTTTTTTTTCTAAGTCAAATACATGACCAAAACTTGCTGAAATACTCTTTCTATTGCTCTCCGAGCAAATCGTATTTATAACAAAGATAAAACTCATATCATAGTACAACTGACACATTGGCCTATGAAGCCACCGACACGACACCCACGACTGCATGCGCAAAGTCTCTAAGTAATCGTGAATCCCGGGCACGTGTACTCGACTCGGCTACACTCCCGGGCCAATGTAGTTTGCCAACTTCGCCGGAACATCTTCTATTACCTTCAATCCATGCGGGTGTGCACACGCGGCATGAACGCGGCCCCGAAGAAGAGGGTCGAAGACGAGCATTGTACCGAATGTAAGACATGAATAGTAACATGATAAAGGCATATGCAAGATAAATAATAACGGTACAAACATATGGAGCTTATCGGGCTGAATATAACCCGTACGTGTGAGTGCCTTTCGTGCGGATGCCATGCCTCGCTAGTTTCTTTCCGTAAAACGGTATTTATTTACATTTACAGAGAACAAACATTTCGGAAAACGGTGTCCTTTACTCGATTACGACGCCGACTACATCGGCTCTCCCACCCCTCCCCAACAAGTCCCAACATATTGCATATATCACGTATACGGAAAACGAACATTTCGAGAAAACGGTACTTTTTTACTTACGTTCGCGTACATCGGCTCCCACCCCCAACCCCGACGGTGTCCCACATAATATATATCACGGAACGGTTTTCCGCTCTCCCGTATATCCCGCGTCCGGGCATCCGCGTCCGGATGATAAGCCACCCGAATCGGTGGACACGATTGCTCCCCCCCCTTCCCCATATACATATACATTGCATATTCACGTTCATATACATATGTCATAGTAAAACATAGTCATAGATATATTCATGGCAGGTACGTGCTTTTGACACACTCATCATAGACATTTACTCATGTTCGACATCGTCGTTGTCATTGTAAAATCGTATTCATCGTTTTAGTCATAAAAACTATCAGAAACGTAAAACTTGGATTTTGGAGAAAAATGAATATTTTTGAAAACATTTATAAACTTTCTAAGAAGAAAAGTCATGCTTTAAAATCATATTTTCTAACTTTTGAAAATACGGACGTTGTAGTCACTTTATCATATCTGGCAGCTCTATTGCCATCTTAGGAATATCCTTGTTAGCATAGTTACAGTACTCGTCTTTCGATGACGGAATAAGAATCAAAAGTTTCCATTGGATTCTACTTTATAAAGAGTCAACAGAACAACAAGGAAAAATCCGAGAACAAAGGGGCCCACCTCGGGTCAACTGAGGCGGCGTATTGAGTTTACGTATATTACAACTTATGATGTCACTTGTAAGGATCTTAGGGTAGTCGGGTCTCTTTTTATGCAAGTTCTAGAAGTCTAGGAGGTTTTTCCCACATTGGCACAATTTCTATTTCAATTCTACTGAATGAATAGTAACAATTTTCAATCTTGGATTCCGAGAAAAAGATTGGTCCCCGAGGCTCGTGTTCGACTTAGTACGTCTAAGACATGCCATAGAAAGAAGGGTGAAGCCTTACATACCTTTTCCGCTCCTTACAAAATTCGAGCTCCAACTTCGCCGGGGACCCACAATTTGGTCATGTTTACCAAAACTTGATTAGTGCGCTTAAGCATTCTTCAAATAACACTTGGCTACGAAATTTCGGGCCTTCCCCCGTAAATACACCGTCCCGAGAATATGGCTCGGCCCAATTCAACAACAACAACCCGAGAATGGAACTCGGCCACAATATCAACAACAATGCCAACAATCCATAGGTAATTCAAAACACATTCTAACATTAATAATTCCTATCTATACAATTCGCCAACATTTCATTCATATTCAATTAACTACGTACCTCCCAACCAACCAACACCATTGATCATACATTCAAATGTTAATCCAAGGCCATTTAAACACGATTTACAAGCATTCCAAGTAATCTATACAATATTCAAAACACTCGAACCATATGCCACTTTACCCGAAACTACCAATTTCCATAAAAACAACAATAATATGTTTTTTCTTCCAAATTCATATACTACGTCAACAATCCATACGTCTTCAACAATATTTTCATAAACTCACAAAGTTACATTAAAATCATATCAATCTTCCAAAAGCTTGACGCAACACTACAAATTCACATCTAGTCGTCAAACATTCATTTTTTTCTCATCAAATTCATAACGACGACAATCCAAAATTCTAAATAACATTGATTCATTTCTCATACAAACGCCTATTCGGCCACAACTTCAAGACATGGTTTTCATTCATTTCAACACATTACGACAACACACAACAAGCTAGATAAAATTGTTTCGTCACACACTAACATGCCACACGTGTGCACGGCTACACACACATATTCACACGTACACATTGCAACATCCTCATATTCATAACTTCCATCATTTCCACACTTCACAACACCTACAAACCATCCATAATATATGAAAATAAGATGAAATCTTACCTCCTTTCCCTTCACTTTACCACGGCTAAGCTCTTCGCATGGAGGAGTACTTTGCAAGCTTCCACAATCACTCCACGTCGAAGACCTCCCAATTGGTAGAAAACCAAGGAGAAAACATTTTTCCAAGACCACAACAAGGGGGTTGGGTTCGAAGCGCCCCTTTGGCCGTTCCCTCCCTCTCTATTTTTTTTTTCATCTTCTTCTTCTTTTCTTCCACTTAAAAGATGACTTCTAAATATATATATATATACATGTCTCCCCTACTTTCCATATTTATTAATTAGTCCCTCAAAAGGTCTCATGCCCCTTTCTTCCTCTCTCTAGAATTTTCTTCTTTTTTCTTGACTTTTCTTTTTCTTTTCTTGAACTTCTTCACTTGGTCAAAGAAGACCAAGTGTCTTCCTTGATACACTTTGGTCCCTTTCAAGACTTTTTCTAGTACTTGGTGAAATTACTATTTAACCCTCGACTTTCTTTAATATTACCATTTTGTCCCTAACCTTCCACATTATTTTCACGATTTTGCGAATTTCTCTTCTTGCCCTTAGCCTTTCTCAATATTTCCATCCACTAATATTCATAAATAGTATTCATAACCAACTTATGTACTAAAATAATTTTTTTGAAGATGAGTTCTAACTTCCAATTGTCTTGAAATATTAGACAAAACGGGATATAACACTTAATGGTGAAGCCGAGAGCCATTAACGTGATGAGAGACACAAACAATGTGGATAGGGTTGTCGGTGTTCCAGAATATGTCGTAAACGATCGGCGATTTTTGTGGCGAGGACAGAGGAAGAAACTCATTTGTAATCATCTAAAATAGGCCGGAATCGGGGTCCATGGTGATAGCGATGAAAGATTCCGAAAAGAAGTCAAGATTGGGAATTCTTTCACCGACCCCAATGGGCTTGAATCACCGGCGAGATTCATTATCGGCGAAAAAGGAGAGCATTGTTAATTGAGTTTTAATCCAAAGGTTAAAGGGTGGAGGAGTACGACTGTATGTCGATGCATTTCGGTAGGCACGAGGCACGTGAGTTTGCATTGATAGGATCGAAGCATTGGTCCCGTCCCAGGAAGTGGGCTTGGACATTTTAAGTGAAAGAAACCAAGTTGAATTGGGCCTAATAAAGTAGGGTTAGGGTTTAGTAGAAGTTAGTGACTCCTTAAGTTACAAAATTAATGAGGCACGTGAAAAGGTGATTTGGGCTATAAAGTTGGGCCGGAGTTTTAGTAAGTTAGTGATCCTCGGTTATAAAATTAATGAGGCACGTGAGGACGAGGGACAAAATTTTAAGCACAAAATAGGGGTAGGCCGACGAGTCTCTTAAAATATTAAAAGACTTGGCATCAAAATTTCTCGAATCCTTCAAGCAAAAGAAAGACTTTATCACGAGACGGCGACTACGCTGCGAACGAGAAGAAAATCCATACAATCGGTCGAAACGGTGAAAGCGAAGGAGGTCGTTAAAACAATATATGCCATGCATTGATGATAAACCTCGAAAATAACAAAAATCAATCGAACCCAAATTCTCAAGACATGCGGACAAAGCGGAAGCGGAGTCATGCAAAATCGGGGATCACGTAACCGTGATTGTGCTTCAAACTAATGGTAATATTACGGAATTGAGTAATAATTATCACACGTAAGGATGTGAGGAGTGATGCCGAAGGGGAATTTATGGAGAAACGAAGCGAGAAGAAAAGGTGAAAGGCACTTTAAAAGCAAAGGTATTGGGAAGAATGGGCCGAAAAATCGACGAGATTTAAATGAAGAAGAAGACTAGAGGAGTGGGGGGAGAGTTCAAAATTTGACTTATCAATGAAAGTCAATTTAATTTCATCTGGAATGTGAGGGGGCTTAATAACAGACGACTATGGAGTGAGGGGTCGATGTTTATTTCAAGAGACAAAGTTGGAAAAATATGCGGAGGCATATGCTAAAACAATTATGGTCTTGTAGGTGGATGAGAGAGTGGTTTTCTTGAGGTCGTAGGAAGTAGAGGTGGTATCTTTGATTAGATGGGATAACTTTGGGTTGGGGAACAAGTGGATGTAGGAAATTTTTTTCTATTTCCTATAGATTCGATTCTCGTGCACCATTCTTTCGGTTGGTATCTTACAAGTGTGTATGCTCCTACACTAGATATGACAAGCAACTGATCGTCTTTGGAAGAAATTGCGAATGAGAGGACTATGTGGTGGTCCTTTGATCACATATGGATATTTTAATACTAATAGAACTATGGCGGAGAGAAGGGGTTGCAATAGAATTACAAATATAATGTCTGATTTTCCTGGATGGATTGAAGAGATGGAACTGCATGATCCCCATCTCAATGGAGGCAAATTCACTTGGTTCAGAGGATTAAACCATGTGCAATTGAATTTTTTATACTCAATGGAATAGGATGAAACTTTCAAAAACATCGAGTAAAAATCCTTCCAAGAACGATGGCCGATCATAGTCCAATAATTTTGGAATGTGGTAATTGGGAGAGGAAAAACTCATAATTTAAATTTGAGAACGGTGGCTTGAGGAAGACATGTTTTATTGATCGGATAAGAAACTGTGGAGTGAATTTGAAGTTGAGGGATCGCCGGACTACAAGTTGAGTATCAAACTTAAAATGTTGAAAAACAAAATTAAAGTTTGGAGCAAAGAGAAATTTGGAGAGCTAGCCAACAAAAACGAGCAACTGCTAAATAACCGCGGTTGGATTTAGGCAAGAAAATAGACTTTTAAATGAGGAAGAACTAATGGTAAGGGCCTTTGTCATGGTGGAATTAGAGGAGTTAGCAAAAAAAGAAGAGAGTCCAAAATTTGGAGGTAGAAATCCGGAGCTCTATGGTTACAACAAGGAGACAAAAATACAAGATTTTTCCAAAGGATAGCAACTACTCATAAGAGGTAAATACCATTGACAGTTGGTGATTAGAGAGAGAGAGAAGTAAAAGAAGTCAAGAGATCAAGGTGGCCATGGTTGAATTCTATGATAAACTTTATTTAGAATCAAGCATGGAGACCATCTTTGAATATAACGATGCACAAAGATTACAGAGGAAGAGCAAGATTGGATACAGAGACCCTTTACTGAATCTCAAGTTTTGCAAGTAGTTACTCGGTGTGCGGTGGACAAAGCACTGTGGTCTTGATGGCTTTACCTTGGGTTTTTATAAGGTTCTTTGAGATTTTGAAAGGTGATATTATGCAAACCATCGACAAATTTCATCAAAATGAGATCTTTGAAAGTCTTTTAATGCCACTTTCATAGCTCTAATTCCTAAAAAGTTTAAAGTCAAGAATTAAAGGACTTCACACCTATAAGTTTGATAGGGGGCATCTACAAGATCATCTCCAAATTAATCACGAGAGAATGAAGACCGTTATGGAGAAACTAGTGGATGTACATCAAATGGCATTTTTGCGGGGTAGACAAATCATGGATGCGGCCTATTTGCTAATGAGTTGGTGGATTCCGCAGTAAAACAAAAAAATCCTGGAATTTTGTGCAAGCTTGATATTGAAAAGGCTTATGACAATGTCAACTAGGCCTACCTTTGAATAACATTCGAGGAACATGGGTTTTGGAGAAAATTGATCAATTGGATAAAATGTTGTATATCCAAAGTGAGTTTCTGTTCCTAATTAATGGAAGTCTGAAGGGTTTTTCCAATACGGGCAGGGTTTGAGGCGGGGGGATCCCTTGTCACCTTTCCTATTCTTATTAGCCATGGAGGGGATAAATTACATGATCAGAAAAGCCAAAACTAATGGATGGATAAAAAGGTTTGGAACCCAAACCAATAGGGGTGAAGACATGAAAATTACCCACTTATTATATGTTGATGACTGTTTGGTGTTTTGTGAGGCTAAGGTTGAACAAATCAGACACCTTAGGGCAATATTGACCATCTTTGAAGCCATTTTAGGTCTCCATGTTAATGAATAAAAGCTTACATCCAGTGAATCGGTGGCCGATCTACGGTTTTACGGCAAGTAACTTGGGTCAAACCGAGTCACCGCCCACAAAATGCTTGGGAATGCCTGCGGGTGCTAACCACAAGGCATAAGAGATATGGAATGATGTGTTAGAAAGGTGCGAAGAGAAATTGACAAGATGGAAGAGTCAATATTTATCTCTTGGGGGTAGACTGACTTTGATAAATTCAGTCTTGGATGCCTTACCTACTTACATGATGTCTTTGCTTCCTATTCCTAGGGGCATAGAGAAGAAGATTAACAAAGTAAGAAAGGAATTTTTATGGCATGGTAACAAAGACAAAAAGGCTATAACTTAGTGGAGTGGGAGATTGTGACACTCAAAGAAGCAACATGGTGGCATGGGGATTAAGAATCTCGGACTTCATAACCGCAGTCTACTCGAGAAGTGGTTGTGGAGGTTTTGTAAGGAAGGCAGATCTCTCCGGAGGAAATACATAGCTCAAAAATATGGTTTATTGAATCGGTGGGACAACAAATGAAGTAAATACTACTTACGAATGTAGTGTTTGGAAGACTATTAGGAGAATATGGAATGAATGCAAAGAAAATTTGAGCATAAAGGTAGGGGATGGGACAAAACTTCCTTGCGGGAAGATCATTGGATTGGCACTTGTAATCTTAAAACTTTATTTTAGGACTTATATATTCTCGAATCTCAAAAAAATGACAAAATATCCCAAATATGGACAAAGACAAGGGTGAAATCTTTTGTTTAGAAGGGCATTAAATGATTGGGAAATAGGGAGAGTCACGATTTGCTTTTGGTACTCAATTCCTTCATAGGAACCACTAATGTTCCGGATAAACCAGCTTTGGAAACTATGCGGCAAAGAAAGGGAATTTCAACGTTAAATCGATGCTATTGGGAGAAGAACAAGGTTGTAAATCCATCTCTGGTTTGGCCATGGAAACTTATTTGGAAAGTTAAAATTCCATATAAGGTTTCTACTTTTGTTTGGTTAATTTTGAAGCGAGCTTGTCTAACACAAGAGGCTCTACAAAGAAGAGGTCTTTAGATATGCTCAAGATGCCAACTTTGTGGGAAAGATGCGAAAACAAATGAGCATTTATTCCTACATTGTCGGATAACCGCACATCCGTGGCACATGTTCTTTTGTATCCTAGGGGTGAAGTGGGTGTTACTAAGATCAACCTAGAACTCCTATACAACCGGAAAGGAATTGGAAGAAGGAAGGCGAAGGAAGAATTGGTGGCGAAACCATTCCAAATTGTATTTGGTGGTCAATTTGGAAGGAAAGAAACTCAAGACAATTTGAAGATAAAGCTAACTCCATCCAGATATTTAAAATAAAGTTGTCTTACTTTCTTTTATTTTTGGTGTAAACAAGATATAGTAGGGGAAATAGGTGATTTGGTAGATTTTCTAGGCAATGTGTAAATTGTAACTAGCACCATTACCTCCTGGCCACCTTGTTTTTGGTGGCTTTACCAGTAAAGTTTCACATCAGCATTCAAAAAATTGCTGATACTTTTGGATGGAATACAAATGTTATCTTATTCAAAAAAAAAAAAAATTTGGTTTGATTTGTTAAACTAAAAAAAAAAAAATCAAACCGAACCAAACCAACCCGACATTACATGTGTATAATTTAAAAAAAAAAATATTTTATACAAAAATTTATTTGAAATGTAATTTATAAATATTTTAAAAAAAATTTCATAGTTTGGTCTTTCAAATTTGAACTTAGAATCTTGAATGGCCAAATAAGTTTGTTAGTGTGTAGATGTTAGTAACTCAAATAAAACCCAAATCAAATTAAAAATGCTAACAAAAGATCCACTTCTTGTTGTTTGAATAATCATTCACAATCACACAAAAATCCATTCACTCTTTCAATCTATTTTGGGTCTTTCTTTACCCAAAAAAAAAAATCTACTGCCATGTCGAGAAAGAAAAAAAGCTAAACCACATTGGCCATATAGGCTACATCAGGCCTTGACCTTTCAAAATATAAAATATACCAAAGAGTAAATTGAAACAATTACATTAATTACTGCAAAAATTGGCTTTAACCTTTCAAAAAGAAAAATATTGAACTCATGCGAGCACCCTAGGGAAACATGACACACCTGATCCTATGCGATTTCATTATCTTTTTTTTTTTTTTAATTATAATTTATTTTTGTCCTCCTTTATTTAATTTTATTCACTCGGGCTTCTAAATTCATGACGAGTTAAATACCTTATTTTCACTATTTTTTTATTGCTACTACTATTAATATCGCTACTTTTATTTTCAACATTTTTCGAGCATTATTTAAAATGGTTCGTCATCATTTTATTTTCGGGTTTAGACTCGTCAAATCAATTACAAGAAAACACTTTGCTAAATCCTTATTTTTCTACATATTAACTATTAATTATCTTGACATAATATATATTGTACTAGTTATTAAATTAGAAGCCCAAGAATAATTAAATAGAGGAGAAAGGATCAACAATTTTCACCTCATAAACAATTGCTCGGAAGTATATCAATGGACTCATTTTGAAGCTCGTATTTTAAAACGACGTGTTATTATTTTTATTTCATCAAAATATTATTTTACGGGGTAAATTATTAATAACCTATCTACCCACAAAAGAAAAAAGAAAAAAAAACTTTTGCAGTATTCCTCTTTCTTCATCTCACCACGCCACACATTTCTTTTTCCCTTTTTTAATGGGATCCACATATTTCTTCCTTTTTGACTACATCTCCCAAAATTCACTCACGCTCCCTTCCACTTCTCCCTGTCCCCCACGCCTATGTCCTCTCCACTCCCTCTGCGCTCTGTCTCCCCCCAATTTTCAGGACGCAATTTTAACATTTCTACGACCAAATCTCTTCTCTCTCTCCTCATTACTTTTCCACCACCAACGTTCAAAACAAACAGTATTTTTTTTCAACTTTGAAATCCCGCGTAAAATCACAAATTCTAGTTTTCTACTCTTATAAATACATCTTTAACTCTTCAGCCAAAGGGAGGCAAGAAACGATGGAAAACTCTCTCATTTAGCTATTTTCTACTCTTTACTCAAAGAAACTTGAAGATTTTGATACCTCTCAACCTCTCGTCCATTTCTATTTTGTCAAAGGAGAGTAGATCCGACAAGCCTCGGTTCACTGCGCCCATAAGAGCCCAACAAAAATTCTCCTATTGATTATTTTATCTAAAAAAAATAAATACAAATGGATTCTGGGTGCTTCAAAATTGGTTCAAAAGGGTGGGTAATTTAGTTTATTACTTCTTTTATTTTATTTTGCATTTAATTTGTATGACTAACTCTTATTTTGTTTCATTTTCTTAAGTTAGACAAAACCTTAGATGAATCAAAAGAATTTTAATTTAGCAAATGGGTAGGAAGAACTAATAATTAATTTCATAAATTTCATCTTTCTTCTTTTTATATTAAAGTTATTTATTATAATACTCCTAATATTTATTTTTCTTAGAATAATTGATTTTTAAAATAACATGGCTACACATCTTAGTTAAAGAATCATGATCCACTTTACTATCTTAGAAATTTAGAAAATGTCATTAATACGCAAATCTTTAAGTCTTTAATTAATAGTGAATAAGTTATTGTAGGTTGGAGTTAATTCAAATTCACAAAAATATTCATCTTACTAAGTGATTAGTTAGAGAAAGCCTATTTATAAAATTATTTTGCGTTAAATCACCTATCCATCCCACCTAGCTATATATATATATATATATATAATATAACCATTAAAATCAATTAACACCTAGTTATTAAGTTGTTTTAAATATTTGTAAAACCTTGCGTCACTTCACACCTTTTTCAATTTATTTATAACTAAACTCTTTTATACAAATCATTATTTTTACAAGTCTTAATTTTATAACAATATTACATCATTACACTTTACTTTAAAATTTTAGCAATATATTTATAAGTTATTTTCCCAAAACATTTAAAATGTCATATTTACACTTAGCCTAATTAATTATAAGTCTAAAGGATTAACCATTATTAATGGAACTTATGCCTAATACCTTCCTGGTTAGATGAACCCTTACCTAGATCTTTTGGTTGTATTTTAAACATAAATCAACTTTAGATAATAAGTTTAATTACCTTAGGTGCCGAATTCACCATATATAATTAGGTGGCGACTCCTTAACTTTAATTAACCCCGGAATTACCCGGATGTTGTAAACTATTTTGACAAAAATAGGTATGTCACACTCATTTTTAAGGGAACTCACTTAGGTTCTAACCATAACGGACTTAGTAATAGGCTTTGTGCTTACTTTAATTGCTTTATTGATTGTTAACTGATTTTACATGCTATTAATTGTTTGTTTGATATAAACTGCTTACATGTTACTGTTTTGATATAAACTGTTTATGTGTTACTGCTTTAATAAACTGGCATTACGTTCATATTTCCTCCATTTCTGGAAAACTCACACTATCACACGTACACGCGAGGTGTGCTTAGTGCACCCGCAAATTTCTTCATAGAATCCAAATTTTAGGAGAGTTGGCGCGTATTGTCCGAATAACGGTGACCGCGTAGCCTCCTCGTGAGTAGTCCGCCGGAACCTTGCGTCTAAAATCAACTCTAGTCAACCTAGGATGAGCTAAACCAACACCCGTTATTAGGGGCATACATTTAGACCTAGGAGGTTTAATACCGGCGTATTAACCATTATGATTCTATAAACGTCCAAAGTGGGTCCACGACTCCCGAGTGACACTAAATCATACTTTAGTGCATGTTTGAAGAGGTCCCTAAATATCGACTATTTGCTTTAATTAATCAAACTTTAAGGGATCGACTAACATTTTTATCCGAAAGGTATGGATTTGCATTAGGGGCACAAAATTAAGAAGACCGTAAATCACAAAATGGAGCCGTACATTTAGAGTAGTATTAAGAAATACTTTATGTTGTATTCATTTAATATGTAATAAATATTAACATTTTGTACTTTATTTTGGGAAATAGAATTTGTTTAATTAATCAAAAGCAATGGAACGACATATTATGGTACACTTTACCCTTCAAACAAACGTTAGGCCTACCTACAAAGAGGTCACATGCGTATTAGGACGCGTACATTTGTGTGACAACTTTGTTTGACTTATTTGCTACGTAACTTGCTTGATTTTATGTGATCACAAAACTAATATCATTTGCATTGTTTATGTTTCCTTATTTTTATTCCTAAAGTTGATTCGTGTTGACACTCGAGATGGGGAGGATCCTTATAAGGTCAAAGATGTCTTCGTTACCTCAACAATTGGATGGTTCAAGGAAAGGAAATTACTATGTCTCGATCCGGCGCGTCTATTTCAACCGATTCGAAAACATCGTGGTCTCTAGTGATCCCCTTGGGACTTAAACATAGCACTACCATTCAACGGGATGAGATATCGCCCGCAGACTCAAGAGATCAAGGATGGAAGAACTAAATCGTTAAAAACATGACCAACTTACACGGCCCCACACTCCAAAGTCCATCTCCCGAATAAGGACGTCACACCAAACCCGTCTCGTTTGCCACTTGAATCTCCAATTCCCGAACATTCTCCTCCCCGAAATAATGCACCCACCAACAACAACTTTCCTTCAATCACCCTCACAAATCCACCATCCGTCAACCCACCAAATCAATCACTAGTTCATCCTTATATCCCTTTACCTACCAACACTAATCCGCCACCTACAACTACTCCTCTAAACCCACCAAACCAAGACATTACATACTTTGACCATCCACAACAGCCTTTCCACTCTTACCACCAAACCCCACCAAGCTCCGCTATTCCCTTACCCCTGCCTACAACACCCAAGCAAATTACTACCAACCCCAAGCACCTCACTATCAAAACCCACACCCATACCAATATGTTGAAGCTCCCACTTAGTTAAATCGACCACGTACCACACATAAAGCCCGTTCAAACCAATAAAGAACACCCGTAATTACACTCGGGTCGCTGAACCTTTGGCTCAATTGTTCGAAAGGTAAAGCCGCGGCGTGGTACAACCTATTGAAGGGAAAATTCTCGATCCTATTCAAAATGGTTTGATGGCTCCAAGCATTGTGCATATCATTCTGGAGTTCTTAACCGAGGATGTAGGCCTCAAAAAACAAAATTGAAGCCTTGATTAAGGAAGGAGCAATCCGGCTACCGGAGCTCACCCAATGTGAACAACAATCCCTTTGCCTACTCACGAAAACGCAAACGTGAACATGATAACTATCGAAGAAGTCAAGAATTTGAAAGAGGCCATTGCGCCAATTGGAAAGATGGAGAGGGGCATGTCTCCAACTTTGTTGCGCCAGTGAAGATTACAACTACTCACAACACCGAGACACCGACCATCCGGGTGCCGAACCAGGAGAAACTCTGAAGAAGTGGACTTGTACTCCGTCCTTAATCGCCGGAACCTCGAGTTGACCGTAGTGAACTCTTTTATGATAGCACAATTTTAAATTAAGGCTTGAATCATGCCCAAAACTTTTGTTTGCTTTGCTTCATCTTTTGAAGCTTATGAATAACGCATTTCTTCGATTTTCTCTCATCGCCTATTTATTATTTTCTACTTTATTTATCAAATCGTAACCGATTGTGACATAAAACGAACAAATGAATCAAGTACACCTCGAGGGAATAACAAAGAAATTAGAAGACAAGATTCCATTTGGAAGAAAGCAAATAGCCAATAGGTGATGACATAAGCCTCGAAAGCTAGCTATCGCTCAAGAAAATCAAAAGACCCATAAGGTTAGACAACCTAGTTTGCAACCTTTCCTTTAATAATCGTACGAACTACGCCGGACTTCGATTCCCGTGGTGGGATACGTAAAGAATGCATTACAACAAAAGATCCAAAAATCCTTATTGCCTAAGAATAATTACGCATGGCCCGATTCCCTACGATTCGCAAACTATCAATAGACGAGCCACATATAGGTAGAAAGCCAACAAACCTTTAACCATTTATACAACGAACTACGCCGACACCGATTCCCTCGGTGGGATACGTAGGCAATCCACATCGGGTTCGGTCCCTTTATTAGAAAATTTCAAACCATTTTAGGTACCCTACGAACTACGTTCGATCGATTCCTTTGGCGGGATACGTAGGCAACCTATATAAGGTTCACACCACAACATAAGTTTAGTACACCTTTCCGAGACAAAGCGAACTATTTTGGAAAGATTTAACACACAATGAGTTAGACATCGACGAGATTAAGGCTACTAGACAAGAAATTAGTATGACGAATGACTTTTCAATTATGTCACAATCTAAAAAATATTTTTACAACTTACATACATATATTTACATATATATCTTTCCTTACATACATCCATTTGCATATATGTATTTTTACAACTTATATACATATAGTTACATTTCATATACATATCTTACATACTTACCTTTCAAATGAAATACTTTCTTTCAATTGTTT
The DNA here is from genome assembly GCF_029784015.1 of Lycium ferocissimum. Taxonomy (NCBI): domain Eukaryota; kingdom Viridiplantae; phylum Streptophyta; class Magnoliopsida; order Solanales; family Solanaceae; genus Lycium; species Lycium ferocissimum. The sequence continues at coordinate 69,970,020 of NC_081342.1, read as the reverse complement.
CCTATTTGTCATCTACCGAGGCTTGAACGAGATCACAAGATCCAAACAAACAAGACGAATGGAGTGCCAACAACGTCAAGCTTCGAGTCAACACGAATCAACTTCCCCTCCCAAACTAAGAATTTTTCTTTGAGTTAAAATCGTGATCAACAAGGAAGTCCATCAATCATGGCCGAGAAGCCTCGCCTTCCAAACGACTTCCAACTTCATCTCTACTTTCATTCTTTATTACAATGAGATGACTTTATTAACAATTATACCGTTTTGTGTTACCGAGATTGAAGAGGAATTGAATCGGGATTACGTGTCGTTTGGCTTATCAAACATCATCATCAAAACGGCTATATTATCACTTTCCTCTCTTCTTTTACAGAATCTACATTCTTATCATTAACTTTACCTACTTTAACCACTTTACCCTAAACTTTTTAGAATCAACATGCGAGGTCTCCGAAGACAACCGGAGGAATCAACATGAAGTCTCGAACAACCGAGAGAGATCATCATCAAGTCTCCGAAGACAACGGGGCATCGTTCGGCTCTATTCACATGAATCAACATTAAGTCTCCGAAGACAACCGGAGAGGGATCATCATCAAGTCTCCGAAGACAGTATCATTTGGCTATGACCTCACGTACATAAGCCGACGGCTACGCTATGACCTTACTCTCTACTTTATCATTCACTTTTAACTTTAACAACTTTACCTTGAATTTTTACAGAATTATCATCAAGGCTCGAAGACAACTGGAGATATCATCGAGTCCCTAAGACAGTAAGGCCTTATTATCATTGAAGTCTTCAAATACAACCGGGAGATATTCAAGATAAACATCGTGCATTCATTCAAGTCCCCGAAGACAACCGAGACGACATTTGGCCACACTGCCTCATTATAAGCCACACGGCTTCATCCTCATTCTCACACTCGTATTTACTATTATGTTACACTCTTTATAATTTTATACTTTCCACTTTATTACTAACTTTGACGTGAATTTCAGTCTTTTGACAGAAAGTGCAATTTACAGAGACATAAGCACAACGTGGAACTTTATCTTACGCAGTGAACTGAGGCAAACTTGCTGAAGAGGAATATCAAACTCACAAGCAAGGGTCACGGATCTACTCTCGAACTCAACTCCGCCTATGTCCACAAACACGTGCATACAGGTTAATTTTTTCTTTCATATCCCCACTAAAACTCTATCTCAATCAACTCTTTCCAAAATCTTACATTCCTTTTACATCCCCAAGTCTCCGTAACTCAACATGAACATTTTTTTAGAGAATTTACATCGTGTATAGTAGAGTCCTACTTATGGGTGTGTTGTGCACCACATTTATAATTAGAGGCTATAAACATATGTTCCATTCTCAAACATTCTTGTCATCCGTCTACAACTCCCGCACGATTATAAATCCACAAAACTCTCGAACTACACATGGCCGATTCTCGTGCAACCCGAGATATGTAGGCAACTTGAAACTGAGGTTCGGCCATAATTTTACATAATTCCTTCGGTACTCATAATATTTTCCACCAATTCTCCTAACCCATATTTTCTCGAGTTATTCCGAGTCCATACTTGTTGGTCGGAACAAAATTGGAAGCCCGAAGACTCTTACATCATCTCCGGTCAAGAGGGGCATCTCGTTGACACCCAATTTTGTCCCTCCTTTATTTAATTTTATTCACTCGGGCTTCTAAATTCTTGTGAGTTAAATACCTTATTTTCACTATTTTTTTATTGCTACTACTATTAATATCGCTACTTTTATTTTCAACATTTTTCGAGCATTATTTAAAATGGTTCGTCATCATTTTATTTTCGGTTTAGACTCGTCAAATCAATTACAAGAAAACACTTTGCTAAATCCTTATTTTTCTACATATTAACTATTAATTATCTTGACATAATATATATTGTATATTATTAAATTAGAAGCCCAAGAATAATTAAATAGAGGAGAAAGGATCAACAATTTTCACCTCATAAACAATTGCTCAAGTATATCAATATTGGACTCATTTTGAAGCTCGTATTTTAAAACGACGTGTTATTATTTTTATTTCATCAAAATATTATTTTACAAGGTAAATTATTAATAACAGCTATCTACTCCCCCAAAAGAAAAAAGAAAAAAAAAAAAACTTTGCGTATTCCTCTTTCTTCATCTCACCACGCCACACATTTCTTTTTCCTTTTTTAATGGGATCCACATATTTCTTCCTTTTTTTAGACTACATCTATAAAATTCACTCACGCTCCCTTCCACTCTCTCTCCTCGTCCCCCACGCTTATGTCCTCTCCACCTCCCTCGGCGTCTGTCTCCCCCAATTTTCAGGGACGCAATTTTAACATTTCTACGACCAAATCTCTCTCTCTCTCCTCATTACTTTTCCACCACCAACGTTCAAAACAAACGTATTTTTTTTCAACTTTGAAATCCCGCGTAAAATCACAAATTCTAGTTTTCTACTCTTATAAATACATCTTTAACTCTTCAGCCAAAGGGAGGCAAGAAACGATGGAAAACTCTCTCATTTAAGCTATTTTCTACTCTTTCTCAAAGAAAACTTTAGCATTTTGATACCTCTCAACCTCTTGTCCATTTCTATTTTGTCAAAAGATAGATCCGGTCCTCCAAGCCTCGGTTCATCCGCCCATAAAGAGCCCAACAAAATTCTCCTATTGGGTCACCCTGCCGAAAAGAAATACAATGGATTCTGGGTCAAGCCCAACAACAGCCACATTAACGAGTTCAAAATGGGGGTGAGCCCATTTAGTTTATTACTTCTTTTATTTTATTTTGTGCATTTAATTTGTATTGCATGACTAACTCTTATTTTGTTTCATTTTCTTAAGTTAGACAAACCTTAGATGAATCAAGTAATTTTAATTTAGCAAATGGGTAGGAAGAACTAATAATTAATTTCATAAATTTCATCTTTCTTCTTTTTATATTAAAGTTATTTATTATAATACTCCTAATATTTATTTTTCTTAGAATAATTGATTTTTAAAATAACATGGCTACACATCTTGGGTTAAAGAATCATGATCCACTTTACTATCTTAGAAATTTAGAAAATGTCATTAATACGCAAATCTTTAAGTCTTTAATTAATAGTGAATAAGTTATTGTAGGTTGGAGTTAATTCAAATTCACAAAAATATTCATCTTACTAAGTGATTAGTTAGAGAAAGCCTATTTATAAAATTATTTTGCGTTAGCCACCTATCCATCCCACCTAGCTATATATATATATATATATAATATAACCATTAAAATCAATTAACACCTAGTTATTAAGTTGTTTTAAATATTTGTAAAACCTTGCGTCACTTCACACCTTTTTCAATTTATTTATAACTAAACTCTTTTATACAAATCATTATTTTTACAAGTCTTAATTTTATAACAATATTACATCATTACACTTTACTTTAAAATTTTAGCAATATATTTATAAGTTATTTTCCCAAAACATTTAAAATGTCATATTTACACTTAGCCTAATTAATTATAAGTCCGGTCGGATTAACCATTATTAATGGAACTTAGAGGATGCCTAATACCTTCCTCTAGGTTAGATGAACCCTTACCTAGATCTTTTGGTTTAATTTTAAACATAAATCAACTTTAGATAATAAGTTTAATTACCTTAGGTGCCCTAATTCACCATAAATAATTAGGTGTGGCGACTCCTTAACTTTAATTAACCCCGAATTACCCGATGTTGTAAACTATTTTGACCACTTGAGGTATGACAATATCATCACTCATCTTACATTTATGTTATTTTCTTAAAATACACCTTATTAGATAGTTGTAGTACAACGACTAACGAAATATTTGAAACACAAATTATATGTTTTGTATGAAGACTTTACCAAAAGAATCCGAAAAACCCAAAGTTGAAAACTTGGCTTTTGTTGGTTTGGTTTATAAATTCAAAAACCCGACATAATTGGTTTGGTCTGGTTTGGTGCTTGAAAAACCCGAACCAACCCGGTCCATGTACACCCCTAGAGGAGATTTGCACAAATAGGCTTACGCTTGAGTTTTGATCACAAATTTTGTCAAATTTCAAATTAATTAGCGGAACTTGTTTCGTCACAAATCCTTACGGATTGTTTCCTAATCCTTACGAATCACCAGTTTCTTTTACCACAAATCCTGACAAATATTCAAAATTGATACAAATCCTGATGGGTCGCTATAACTTGCAGTGTAAAAAATTCACAAACACGTTCTTGCTTCAAAATTGGTTCAAATTAATGACTCCAAATTTGATGTACAACCTTCTAAACCCAATTCTAGGAGCGTCAATGGTACGATTCGGATGGTTATTTTATAAAAAATTTACCATATCAATTTTTCGGATATTTCATTTTGTAGAACCAAAATTAGATTTTCCGAAACCATCCCATCATCTCGGTTTTTCTTCGGTATCGGTATCGGTATCGGTACGGTTAATTTTTTTTTTTTTTAAACAAAACAACATCACATCATAGTCACTAGTAAAAGTTAAAGACACGATATCATGTATACTTCAATAGGACTTTAGACATTTTTACTTTTTAAAAGATGATGAATCAAGAAAACATGAAAGACGACAAAAATTAAGATTGATCCCACTATTTTACGGTAATGTAAAACATTGTTAAGCAAAGACTCAAAGTATAATTTATATCGCACGAAGGAACAAAAATCAATCAAGATGCACTCAAGAACTAAGACTACTAAGATTAATTATCCAATAAGAGAAATTTAAAATCACATGAGAGGAAAAATATTTAATACTTTGTAACTTTCTATCCAAGATCGTTGGAATACCTTGTAGCTTGCAAGCTAGTTACTACTCGAGACGCTAGAACTAATTTAATTTCAATCGGAGTAGTATAATAGGTTTCAATGTTGGAACTTTAGGTGTTAATTATTTCATCATCCCGAACCCATGGCAAAATTTTTAATATTTTATTATATTTAAATCTAATATATGGAATATATTTTACACATATAAATTAATTCGGTACGGTTCGGTATTTTTTCGGTTTATTTTTATAAAATTAAAAACCAACGCAATTATTTGGTTCGATTACAAATTTTCATAAAAATCGTCGGTTTTATTAAAGAAAACCTAAAAATCGGTTCAGTTCGGTCGGTTACGTCGGTTTTTTGAGAACCATTGACACCTCTACCCAATTCTAATAATTTCCAACGGTTAAATTCAACTTAAACCTTCAAAAATCAATAGACGCACGTCGTTTTCTTCAACTCTTTTTTTTTTCTTTTTCAAATTCAACATTAGTATTCTTTAAACAAGCAATAAGTATTCAATTTTCTATGACATATATTTTATTATTTTTTAAGTTTTAATGGTATGCTCTTAATTTAATAGAAGAATAAGAAAGAAAAGAAAAAGTAGCTGTCTGGCTGCTAAAATTGTTAAAGTTTTGTTAATAGAGCCATGCATTAAATTATTATAAATAGATACCGTTTGTGAGGACACACAACATAAATTCGTGATATATATTCCAACAAAAGATATTCAAATTTCACCACAACGTCTTAAATGATGTTAGGTGTGCGGTATCAGTAGGCTAATAATATTTGCCATAATCTTATTCAGAGATCCAATTTATGACATAAAAGCGACAGATCACCTGCAATATTATCATCCACTTTTCTTCTTCTTCTTGTGTTCCTTGTAGTATTCATTTTCAAGAAAGATCTAGAGGTTGTTCATTTATGTATTAAAGATTTTAGGTATGAATTTATTGTCCAAGTCATTGAAGAATTATGACAGTCCCCAAAGCTTGAGACATACACCACAAAAAAAAGTAGTTTCGGAGGTTGAAAGTTATAATTCGCGGAGGTTTTAACCTCTGCTAGTTACTAAAAGAGGCTAAAACCTCCGTGAATTATAACTTTCAACATCCACAAATTATTCCTTTTTTGTAGTGATATCCACAAATTACCCCTTTTTTGTAGTGATATTAATTACTCCGTCCGTCCAGAATAAGTGTCATCTTAAAAAAAAAAAAAAAAACTGTCCCAAAATATGTGTCGTCTCAGGAATTCAAGACAAAAATTGACAAGTGTTTCCAACTATGCCTTTCGCATTAAAGAAGTAGTCTTTTTTAATACTCCCTGTGCCCCAATTTATGTGACACTTTTCGCTTCCCGAGATTCAAACTGCATGAATTTTGACTGACATTTTAAGATGTATTTTTTCTCTAATTGATATGAGAAAAGTTGCAAATTATAGTACTTCTCAAGTAGTTTTCGAATATATAAATTTTAATATTAAAATATTGAGTTAATCTTATCCAATTTAGCTTCAAAGTTTAGTCAAATTGTCTCTCGAAAAACAAAAAGTGCCACATAAATTGGGATGGAGGGAGTATTGATCAATTCTAAAAAAAAAAAAATCTAATAAATAGGGATAGTTTATTAAAGTTCACATTGTATTTATTGATTTCTTAATGAACGTGATTTTTGTTAAGATAACACTTATTTTTGTGACAGAGGATAAAAAAAATCTAATAAATAGGGATAGTTTATTAAAGTTCACATTGTATTTATTGATTTCTTAATGAACGTGATTTTTGTTAAGATAACACTTATTTTGTGAAGAGGAAGTATCCCTACAATACTTACTAATAGTTCACTAAGTATTCTTCAATATTCAACAAACTCTTCTCGGAGCAGAAACAACATAAATTGAAGGAGCAAATCGCTGAATTTATTGAATTAAGCCTGAAGTGTAATCAGGATTTTTAGTTTATTTGAGCCACAATCTTTTTAGTAGCTCACTAGGTTATAAATAGATTATTTTTACATACTAAATAAACTTTTTAACATATATACAATATTTGAGTAAGAGCTATCAAATTTTGCCAACTCGTAATTATAACGGTGGCTCCGTTGCGTGACAAAATTGTAAAAACCATATGTATTAATTATTTTGGGTTAAAGTAACCAATATGTATTAATTTTTGTGGGCTCAACAGTTAAGACTTTAGGTTAGGTGTATGAAATATCAGAATATTTGACTTGTTCAAACAAAAAGGAACAAGAAATTATATGGTCAAAGTAAGGTAAGAAAAAAATATAAATAATAGATAAAGAAAAGATTACGAAAAAGCGACTTAGATCGAGCCTCACGTATGTCTTGCACGTAGCAGGCAAATTTACCACACAAATAAAATGGAAGAAAAATTGTTTTTAATTAATGAGAAACTCTTCCTTTTGAGATACTATTCACGTTTTACGGAACAAATATGAGTACTATTATCTTGTCTTGTCTTCCTAAATAAGGAAAAACCAGACTAATCATTTATTAGCTATTCTATTTTGGTTGTGGGGGTGGGTGTGAGTGGGGGGAGGTGTTCCAATTTACCTATATAAAGCCTAGCAATGTCACACATATAGTGACAAGTTCAAGTTTTTTTTTTTTTTTTTTTTTTTAAAAACATGGCAACTTGCAATGGAAATGGAGCTGCAAATATTTCCTCCAAGTTGCAAGTTGAAGCAATCCAAACTGTGATACCATTGAAGATAACCGATCCACGGTTCTCCAGGCGAATCGCGCTATCCAAAAATCTCTGCTCGGACGATTTACAAAGGCGGTTTCACATGGTTTTATACTATAACAAGGCGTCAGAGACGGATTCAGGATGGATAGTTGCGGGTTGGTTTAAGGAGTCACTAGGAAGTGCAATAGTTGAAAGTCCAATATTTGCTGGAAGATTAAGAAAATTAGAGGATGATAATTTGGAATTCGTTTCAAATGATTCTGGTGTTAGAATGCTTGAGGCTAATTATCCAATGAATATGGATGATTTTATTGAACTCAAGAAGAAGGAAAATGTGGAAAATGAGCTTGTTTTTTGGGAGGATATTCATGAAACAAGTCCTCAGTTTTCTCCTCTTTTCTATGTCCAGGTATGCTCAAGACTTGACTTAGCATAGTGATTAGATTCTTGTTCATATATGTATAAGTTTCTGTTTCATAATTTACTCTTTCTTGAAAACAGCTTCTCTACCCCACAAAGGTAGGGGTAAGATATGTATCATTTTACTCTCTCCAAACTCCACTTATAAAATTATATTGAGTATGCTATTGATGTGATTTACACTTAGTCTGAAGAAGTTTTTCACTAATAAAGTGTGCTTGGTATGAAGGAAATTATACTTTTGAAAAATAAGTGATTTTCTTACTTATCTTTTGATACTCGGTAAGTATAATCTTGAGAGCATTTAAACGTAATCAAAGACGGAGCTAGAATTTTTAGTTTATGGGTTCTAAATTATATTTTTTTTCCCCTTACGCATATTAAATGAATCTTTTAATATAAAGACAGAGTTTGAGCCAACGTTACGGGGTTCTGGCGTAGTCCGTAACTACCACCATGGCCGCCCATGTACGTAATCTAGGAAAAAAGTACTATGGGAGTAGGGGTCAAGGTGGGTGGTGAGTTGGCCGTCGGTGATGGGGTGGGCGTCAAGGGTGGGGGTTGGAGGTGTTAACGGTGGGAGGAGACAATGAACTTAAAATACTATTTATGAAACTTGTTTTTCTTATTTTCATTTTGGAAATCATTTTTCCTGATTTTTAAGAAACTTATTTTCCTAGAGCAAATACTTTCCGAAATATTTTAACCAACTAAACCAGGGAAGATTGAAAAATATTTTTGAGAGTGTGTTTTTCTCTATAGTAAACACACTCGTAATGCATTTTGACATGTTATAGCTAGTAATTTACCTTAATTTTCGAGTTGCTAATTTCATTTTGAGATCTCTTTCATTTTCTATGACTAGTTACATATAATAATCCCTTAATAACCTGACAATATTCAAATTCTTTAATACGCTGAATATGTAGTAAGTTAAACCATAATATGTAAGGAAATTCTTGTTAGGCAGTTTACTAGTATTTCTTTTATATTTCTTTGACCAAATTTCTAAGTTTTGCTTATTCTGTTTGGAAAGTAGTAGTTTGTGTTTGGCTTATTAATTTAAAAAGTACTTTTGTCAATATTAGAGGATTAATTTATGTTTAACAAAAGCTCCAGAATGACTTCTAGGGAAAAACTACTTTTTCAATTTCTAAAAAATAGCTGGTGCAACTATTCAAAACCACTTATATTTTTCCTAAACGCTTGGACGACAAACACTTCAGCTCTCTAAATTAAGAACTTTTATATAAAAAAAGAATTGACTTCCTAGAAGCTTTGGCGAAACAAGCTATAAATGTCTTTTCTATAACTCTTTCTTGAGGCGAACCCACTATTTGAACATTATGATCCGAGTTTGGGATTCTGGCGCAACTCATTTGATTTAGTGGTTTCGAAATAGATTAATTGTACTTATTTATTAATTTTTATTATGTATAGGGCTGATCCAAAATTACAAGTTCATCATCAAAATTGTTGGGTTAAGATGACATGCACTAGATCCACATGTGACTTCCATAATAGTAGAGTCATACAAATTGTAATAAAAGAGGGAGGAGCTTAGGTGATAAACTTTTCAATGTTAATTTTTCCACTGGCTCATTTTCAGGTGACAAATTTCAAGTGTGGAGGATACTCAATTGGGATAAGTTGCAGCCTATTTCTAGCAGACCCTTTTGTCATGACAAGTTTCTTGAAAATGTGGTCCAAAATTCACAACAACCTTGTGTCACAAATTGACTCACCAAAAATACCAGCATTTTACACTCCAAATTACACAAAAATTGGCTCTTCACCCAATCTCTCTATTGCTAGCCCAAAAACAATAAACCAAATCACTCAAACTCTAATTTTCAAGAATCCCAAAAACCCCTTGAAAATGAAAAATGAATTCCTCAAGAATCTTGCATCAAAATGTGTTGGAGAAACAGAGGGAAAAATTGGTAAAAAAATTTCTTCAAATTTCACTTTTTTAGTGAATGAGAATTTTGAAAATGTAAAGGTGGAAAATTATTCAAGAGAGGAGATAATTAAGGGGGAAAGTGGATTATCTATAATGTCAGGAAATTGGGATGATTTGGGAGCTGATCAAGTGAGATTTAATGAAGGAAATAAGGCTGTTCATATTTCATGTTGGATTATTATTGGAGAAAATGATCAAGATCTTGTGATGATTACTCCAACTCCTAATGAAGACAGCTCTGAACTAAACATTATAATTACAGTGTCTAATTAGATTCTTGAGATTGAGGTTAATGAAAAAGTTGTACTAATTTACCCCACCAAGAAAAAAGAAAAAAGAAAAAAAAGAGAGAACTCTTTGCTTTTTTCTTTCATTGTTATTTTGGGTTTTTGGTGGACATTATATTGCTTTTCTCTTCTGAAGTTGCTTTAAAGAAATTGGTTGTATTATTTAGTTATCAAATATCTTGTCATGTATATTCTTTACCCCGCAAAGGTAGGGGTAAGGTCTAGATATGTTGTTGTTATTGTTGTTTGTATTCTTCTAATGAATTACTTCCTTTTGGTAAATTTTTGAAAGTCCAAGCTTTTGTGTATCTCACAAAGAATATATATAGTTGTCCAGCACACTAGCAAATATGTTACTCATAACGTTAATTCTAGTGTATCTTTTTATAGTTAAAAACTTATTCGCATCCGACGTTTACATCAAATGATGTTTCAGTGGGGGACATATGAGTAATGCGCAGGTATCTACTCTTGAAAGTGAAAAAAAAATTAAAAATGGCTGCTAATATCCTCCTGTAGACTCAAGAATAAAAGGAGAAATTCACCCAAAGAGGAACCACATTTGCTTAGCTAATTGATGAGACAATTTACCAAAAGAATTGTTCAAATTTGGTTTTTCATTTGACCTTTCTTTGGAGCTCTCAAAGAATCCCAAGTTACAATACAAAGTAGCTCTCAACATATTACATACCAATCTATTATATTGTAGTTGGTTTAAGTAATTAAGCATATGCTTGGTGAGCAATGAAGCACTACAACGACCAAAATACGTCAATTCGGACCATGACAAATGAGTAAAGATTAAATCGAGCTCATTTAAGGGGGAAGTGTTTACTGTCAAGATTTCTCAATTTTCAGGTTTAAACCGGACCTCTAGTTAAGAATGGATGAGTCTCATCCATCCAACCATACCTTTTGATAGTACGAGTTTGAATTACTATACCTTCGAACCACTCTATATCCCGCTAAATATGTAAAGGCAAAAGAACTATTCAATTCTTTAATTTCACGATATTTGGCTCGATACAAATTTGAGTGTTTTTTTTGTTACATCAAAATTAAAAAATGGAGAGAGAGAGAATTGCACGCGCTCACGAAATGTTCTTGAGAGGAAGGAAGAAGATTGTAAAGAGGAAGTTGAAGAAGAGAGTTAATTGCACGTATCATAATCTACGTGTTAACTTATGCAACAAATTTAAATGGTTAGTGTGTGTATATATGTGTGTGTCTCTCTCTATATATATATTTGATAGATGGAGCTCAATTAGTAAGGACATGATGAGATGATTGGTGAAGATTCTTTGGTAGGAAGTCTAACAAAGAGCAAACTAAAACGAAATTGAGTATTTTAGGAGTAAATCTAAACTTTCCTCCATATATATATTTAAGAGTAACTTTTAGCAATGTTGTCAAAGGCATTCTTTTTGTCTGGGCAAGGCAAGCTAAAAACGCATCGAGATAAACTAGTAGAGTTCATGTATTATGGGACGTAAGTCTTGAATATTTGATTAGGCGTAAGTCTCAATCATCAATACGTTCATTACTTCATTTGGGGCTTAGGCCCATAAAACTTTCCCAAATTGAAATTAAAATTACAAAATATGTCATTTTTTAATACCTAGAGACTTAAAAGTTAGCTCGTTGTACATTCTCAAGCCAAATGAAATCCAAAGGCAAAGGCCTTTTTTAACTGTAACCTCTAATTCCATGATTGCGTTTTTTTGTTGTTTATTAAATAAGTGAGTACCCTTTGCCTCTTTGTCTGTAAAGTGAATATGTCTGATGCATCTTTTCGTCTTTCACTTGTAATTTTGAAAAATAAATATTATTATAATATACATTAGCATATTCATACACATATATACATTTCTCCACTAATTTTATATTTTTATATGTGATTTAATTTTTTGTGATTACCACCGAATTATGTCTGGCCCCAAAACAAATGGTCTTACTTCATGTCCACACCTTTTAAAACAATTCCTTTAGTATCAATTTATAAGATATTAGTGAATTTAACCGTGCGAATGATATTTTATTTTATTTTATTTTTAATATAAAAATTATAGATATATTGAAAAATGAAAAATTACAACAAATTTGTTATCATAGATGAGTATAATGACTATATAGACATTAACTCCTACATGCATATAGCTTAAAGAATTTAATTTGTTTCTACCAAAGAAATTAGAATGAAGTTTACTATCTAAATTTTATTTAATCAAGAATGATAAGGAGTATCAATGAGAAGGTAAAATAAAATCAAAAAATTTGTAAGTATCAAAATCAAAATTTGTAAGTATCAAAATCAAAATTTGTAAGTATCATCTTACAGCTACTAACTATCATTCAAATAAAAATATTAAAATTGTTATTAGTTGTACACTTGAGAAGATATAATTTTATATAAATGAACTTTAAGTTTTTCTTGACCAACAAAAAGTTTTCTATGGGCAATAAACACCAACAATAGCCACACCAGCAAGAAGCTTTTTTAGTTTCTCAACAAATTTCTCATAGCCAAATTTAGATGTCTTGGAACATTGTATTGCAAGTTGCTTCCGTAAGGACTTTCTTCCATGTTTGCTCCTCCATCAACATGCCTCGACAATCACGACACCTATTACATTCATGACCACTGCTACAATCACTTCTCAGCCATAAAACTGCATATCACTACAAATAGGGGCGATTTTAGGCCCTATTTTTTGAGCACGTGAACACGTGGTCTAGCCATAAAACTAGGTATTTTATGTATATATTTTCGAAAATTAGTATAATACTACCTATTAGAACACATACTACAAAAGACTAAATGGTGCACTTGATTGAAAGTTGAATTATTTACTTATAGGAATAGGGATCAATTCCCGCTTAATACTTTTTTTTTGTGTGGTGAACCCATGCTCCAGAAATTCTAGATTCGCCTCTGACTACATATGCTATGTTTATGAACAATTTGCGTTTGTATTCGCAAAAAGTAGTATCATTGGTCTGACCAAATGGGCCGGTTGGGCTGAGTTTGATCAAAACCAAAAAAAAATTCGGAATATTTGATAGATAATATGATTGATACTTTGAACCTCTTTTTCCATAATATTTGATAGATAATATGATAGATACTTTGAACAGCTTACAATGATATGCTAAGTTGGTTATGATATAAAATAAAGTGCAAAAGTTGATTCAAGTAACCAAAGAAATAAAGTAGAGTTATGGAACAAAGAAGATCAAAATCACATAAACAATTTACGAAGCAAAGAGTGGGGAAATGCCTGTTTCATCTTTCATGCATGGTTCGAGTGAAGTTAGTGAAACCTCGGATGATGGGGTCATGGGAAGCGTGCCCATGTTCTGACAAATCTTGATCTTGAAGAATCTATATATACATATAAAGCAGGGGAAAAAGATGCTGACATGGCAACTCTCATAAGTCAGAATTCATATTTATTTTTTTCCTCTTTTTTTTTTGAGATTCTTTCCTTATTTTTTGTCTAAATAAATTTGTAAAGAAAAACAAATACCTTATTTATCTTCTTTCATTAATACTAATTTATTCCTTTCCTTAAAACGTTTACTCATTTATTCCTTTCTTTGAAACAAATTTACTAATTGATTAGTGAGCGTTGATCGATTTTTTACATTTATTTTTGCACCTTTCGACACACTCGACTCTCTGTGTTCCTTCCTTCCTTATATATTTTTTTATTCTTCAAGAGAGGAAGGAAGGAATATAGAGAGTCAGAGAGGTATCGAAGAGGTGCAAAGGAGTCGTAAAAAATCAGTAACGCTCACTAATCAATTAGTAAATTTGTTTCAAAGAAAGGAATAAATGAGTAAACGTTTTAAGCATGAAAGAAGATAAATAAGGTATTTGTTTTTCTTTACATATTTATTTAGACAGAAAATAAGGAAAGAATCTCAAAAAAAATGAGGAAAAAAATAAATATGAATCATGCTTATGAGAGGTGCCACGTCAACATCTTTTTTCCCTGCTGTATATGTATATATAGATTACTACTACATAATTAAATATCTACGGGATTTATGTCTTGCCCCAAACAAATAGTCTTACTCCATGTCTACAACCTTTAAAATAATCCTTGAGTATCAAATCACTTTCTTATCCAAAATCACTTTCTTATCCAATAAAACTAATAAAAATAATAACTTTTATTAATAAGAAAGGAAAAATTGCAAAATAAACTAATGAAATGTTACCTAATTTTGGGTACGACCATTATTCCAACCTTAAGTGAACATCAATGACACGTCTAATTATATAAACAATTAATAATAAAGACTGCGATAGACTCATAAGCATTCGTTCATCCTTAATCCGAGGTTACGATTCGAGCTTTAGCTATGAAATCATCTTTATAACTAAATGTTTTGCCTTCCCATATGAAATTTTCTTGTACTAACTCGAACTTAGTCTGAACCTAACGTAGAAATCAAGCACCGAGTGAAAGAAATAAAAAAATTTATAGAGATAATGGTCAAAAACACATCTGAACTATCATTATAGAAATCCAACCATGCCTCTTGATAGTACGAGTTCGAATTACAATACCTTCGAACCACTCTATATCCCGCTAAATATGTAAAGGCAAAAGAACTGTTCAATTCTTTAATTTCACGATATTTGGCTCGATACAAGTTTGAGTGTTATTTTTTTGTTACATCAAAGTTAAAAAATGGAGAGAGAGAGAGAAGCGCACGCACTCAAGAAATGTTCTTGAGAGGAAGGAAGAAGATTGTAAAGAGGAAGTCCAAGAAGAGAGTTGATTGCTTGTATCATCATCTACGTATGTGTTAACTTACGCAACAAATTTAAATGGTTAGTATATATATAGATGAAATTAGATAGATGGAGCTCAATTAGTAAGAACGACAAATATGATGACACGATTGGTGAGATTCTTTGGTTGGAAGTCTAACAAAGAGCAAACTAAAACGAAATTGAGTATTTCAGGAGTAAATCTAAACTTTCCTCCATATATTTTTAAGAATAACTTTTAGCAGTGTTGTCAAAGGCATTCTTTTTGGCTAGGCACTGGGATAAGGCGAGCTAAAAAAGCACCGAGGTAAACTAGTAGAGTTCATGTATTATGGGACATAAGTCTCGAATATTTGATTGGGCGTAAGTCTCAATCATCGATACGTCCATTACTTCATTTGGGACTTAGGCCCATAAAACTTTCCTAAAGTGAAATTAAAATTACAAAATATGTCATTTTTTAATACCTAGATACTTAAAAGTTAGCTCGTTGTAAATTCTCAAGCCAAATAAAATCTAAAGGCGAAGGCCTTTTTTAATTGTAAGCTCTAATTTCATAATTGCATTTTTTGTCGTTTATTAAATAAGTGAGTACCCTTTGCCGCTTTGTCTGTAAAGTGAATATGTGTGATGCATCTTTTCGTCTTTCACTTTTAATTTTGAAAAACAAATATTATTTGTGCACATATTAGCATATTCATACACATATATACATTTCTCCACTAATTTTATAGTTTTCTTGAATTTTATATTTTTATATGTGATTTAATTTTTTGTGATTTATTTGCTTATCTTATTAATTTATTATCCTCCGAATTTACGTCTCGCCCCAAACAAATGGTCTTACTTCATGTCCATAACTTTTAAAACAATTCCTTTAGTATCAATTTATAAAATATTACTACTACATATTTAAATATCTACGGGGTTTATGTCTTGCGGTTTCTTGCCCCAAACAAATAGTCTTACTCCATGTCCACAACCATTAAAATATCCTTTAGTATCAAATCACTTTCTTATCCAATAAACTAATAAAAATACAAAACTTTTATTAATAAGAAAGGAAATATTGCAAAATAAACTAATGAAATGTTACCTAATTTTGGGTACGACCATTATTTCAACCTTAAGCGAACATCAATGACACGTCTAATTATATAAACAACTAATAATAAAGGCTACGATAGACTCATAAGCATTCGTTCATCCTTAATTCGAGATTACGATTCGAGCCTTGGCTATGAAATCATCTTTATAACGAAATATTTTGCCTTCCAATATGAAATTTTCTTGTAGTAACTCGAACTTAGTTTGACCCTAAGGTATAAATCGAGCACCGAGTGAAAGAAATAAAAAAAAATTATAGAGATAATGGTCAAAAACTCATCTGAACTATCATTTCATTTTTTCGCGAGTTTCACACCTCAAATATTCGTTGTTTCTTTTACCTTCCTAAACTATTATTCTCTTTGCATTAAAACATACCTAGATGATGAGTTGGCCAAATATTTGTCCCCTATCAACAACATGTGCGTGGAGGCCAACCCGATCGACAGTGACAATTCAAGTAGAAGAAGAGAACGGCAGATAGCTGAAGTGTGTTTTAATGGTGATAGTTCAATTACGAAACACAAACACCTGCTAATTCAGGTTGCGAAAAAGTGACAGTTCAGATACATTTTCGACCATTACCTCAAAAACAAATAAATTTTTATATAAAGAGCTTAGAAGCCAGTTGTGATGACAGATAAGCTATACCCCCACTCCCCCTCAAACTTCCCTTTTGACTCGGGACCTCTCTTTCTCTCTCCCCTTTGCCACGTGTCACCTCTATAAATTATCTTCACAACTGAAAATTTTTATTTTTCGCTCTCTCTCTAAACTCGAATTATCAAAACAATTTTTTTGAGGTAAATCCAATTTTTCTTAACTCCAAATTTCATTCAAATTAATTCGATTTTGAGTTTTTTTTTTTTCAT
This sequence comes from Lycium ferocissimum, assembly GCF_029784015.1. NCBI lineage: Eukaryota > Viridiplantae > Streptophyta > Magnoliopsida > Solanales > Solanaceae > Lycium > Lycium ferocissimum. The sequence continues at coordinate 69,953,037 of NC_081342.1, read as the reverse complement.
CCTTACGCAATTCTCTAATCATCAATTTTGTTTAATTAAGGTTCGAAAAAAAATTGTGTGTTTTTTTTTTTTAATTTGTTTCTCGAGATTGATATATGTTTTGTTCGTTTTGAGATGCATTTTTTTTTCACTGATTTTTTTTTTTTAGATTTTATGTAGTAATTGATTTCAAAACGGAAAATTTCAATTTTTTTTTTTTTTGTCTCTGTTCGAAATATATTGAAGCAATTTTTGAGGTAATGTATTTTTCTCAACTCCAAAATTTCATTAATTATATAAGCGCTAGGGTTTGTGATTTTGCTATAGATTATTGTACTAATTTATTTGAGGTAATGCATTTTTCTCAACTTCGAATTTTATTCAAATTTCTCGGTCACTTTAATTTGATTTTGAGTTTTTTTTTTTTTTTTTTTTTTTTTATGTTTTTTCTTTTGTTGTGATTGATATCTATTTTGTTAATTTTGAGATGCATTGTTGTGATTATTATAAGCGTTAGGGTTTTTTCATAGTAATTGATTTCGCAATGAATTTTTTTTTTTTTATAAATGTCTCTTGCTCGAAATATATCGAAGCAATTTTTGAGGTAATGCATTTTATTGTTGTGTTTTCTATTTGTTTCTCGCGATTGAGGTATGTTTTGTTCGTTATTAGATGCATTTTATGTGATCAATATAGGCGTTACGGTTTGTGATTTTCGTAGTTAATTGATTAGATTTTGGTGTCACGACGAAATTTCAATTTTTTTTCTCTCTGTGTCGCATTTTTTTTTTCCGTTTGTTTGTTCTTAGTATGTTTATTCTATGTGTTTTTCGTAGTAGTAATTGATTTGATACATTTCTGTAGTGATGTATTTGATTGATTTGATCAGGTCGCGGTTTCACGATGAGTGGTGGTACGAATCAGTTGATATCTGTTAATCCTCCGGAACTCAGGTTCCAATGTAATTTCTCTATCTCTATCTCCGTTATTGATTTGTTATTTAGTCTATAAGAATTCTTGTTGGTGAAGTCGGGTAGTGGTGGAAGAAGAAGGGATAATGTAATGAGTTGACAATGCCATTTTGGCTAAATGGACGGGGGTTAACGGAAGAAGGGCAAATTTGAGCCACTTTTATAACATTAAGGGCATATATGCAGGGGCGGAGCCAAGTGGTGGCCAGGGTGTTCACCCGAACCCCCTTCGGCGAAAAATTACCATGTATACACAAGGTTAAAATCATTTTTTTATGTACAAATAGTAGATGTTGAACCCCCTTGGCTTCCTCATTTCTTACTCTTTTATATTTTTGAACCCCCTTAGTTGAAATCCTGGCTCCGCCACTGCATATATGGACCGATAGTATAATATTAAGGGCATATCTGGACTGATAGTATAACGAAGGGTAATATTAAACCTATTTCAATAGTAGAGGGGCAAATATGACCCTTTTCCCATAATTGTTATGGTTTGGGTTTACTAAGAGGTGTAATTAGATGAAATGGAATTAAAATGGGGCGAAATGATTTTGTTTTCATTTGATTTTATTCAACATTGACCAAAAAATGAACTCTCTGGACAACTTGTGAGAAAAGTTTCCGAAAATATTTTTTGGAAAAAAAAAAAGAAGAAGTTTTTGCAAAAAGAAAAGTTATTGGATAATTGTAGTTTTTTTTATTTTATTTTTTTTGGTTGAGGAATTTGATTGTTTTCTAGGGAAAAGCACATTTCTTTGGAAAACACTCTCAAACCACTTTTTTAGAAAAAGAAATGTTTTTGCAAAAACTTATTAAACAACCATGTTTTTGCAAAAAAAATCATAAGATTTCAAAATTTTCTCACGTTAAAATTCTATCTAGTAGTCCACCTATATATTGGGATTTCTGTCCATAGGTTTTCCTGTGATAAGGAAACTTGTAGTTTGATTTGCTTAATTGAAAGTGACTGCCTATTTCTTGAGTAATTTTGATAACTCTGATACACACGGTGCTTAATGTAATGGAGAGAAGAACAAACAGACGTTGTGAAATAATCTCTTTTTACAACATTAAGGATATGTTTGAGAAGTGGATATGGTGAATGAACTATTCAAAGTCATATTCTTTATCCTGTTTCAATTTATATGACAATGTTACTATTGGAGAATCAAGCATCTTGGTCTTCGCCAAAAATTGTATCACATACTTTTTGAATATTTTTTACCTGTCATACAAACTCATGGTTGGTTCTGGTATTTCCTGTCTCAGTTGAGTTGGATAAACAAAGCTACTGTGATCTTAAAGTCACAAACAGCACAGATCAATGTGTTGCTTTTAAGGTCTGCTTCACCTCAATTGGAAGAAATTCCATTAATCATTCATTTCTTTTTTAAGGACTATCATAACTCATTTCCATGACCTTTTTTTTTTTTTTTTTTTTTTTTTTTTGATAGGTGAAAACTACTTCTCCAAAGAAGTACTTTGTCCGACCAAACACTGGTATTATACAGCCCTGGGATTCAGGTTTCATTCGAGGTGGCTCTCTTGAGCTTGAAGTTCTTTGCAATTCATAGAACTATTCTATATTAAAAATATATAGTATAACTTGTTGTAGCAGAATATGGACACAACTGTTGGCCTAACATTTCCTACAGAGACTGAATCAAAGCATACCACGAGACTGAAAATAAAGTGTGATTATCCCAATAGATCATATATAGCTAGAGATATGCACAAATGTCAAGTGCTGTCTTAGATTTATTTACTTAATTTGTTGATTGTCTCTCCTAACTTAGGTTGACTACGAACATCAATCTTTCAGGATTATGACAAAGAGATACTTTAATGGCTTAAAGTGTCGCCCTGCACAAATTTTCTTTTATATTGTATTGATTTTCACTTGTGTTACCATTGTGGGATCACTATACTAATTAACCAATAAAAAGAGAAGGAAATCAAGGATTTTTTCACATACATTTTGTGCAATTTGAAGTCATCTGTAACTTGGGAAACATTGTATGATACCTCTCACTTTGATCAGATCAGTGAAGTTGGTTAATAAGGGATGTCAACTAGACACACCTTCTCTTACTATCTATTTCCTTCTTCTGTCATGTTATTTGTTAGTGCATCAAAATTGCCTACTCAATCATCTATATTTCTATTCCTGAGATCGTTATCTTTTCAGTGGGGCAGATTGTCATTTTATATTGATCTTTACATTTGTGATGTGTCTGTAGTCACCCTTCAAGCTCAAAAGGAGTACCCGCCAGATATGCAATGCAAGGACAAATTCCTCCTGCAGAGCACAATTGTGAATAATGATGTTGATGAACTTCCTCCAGATACTGTAAGAATTTTTTCTGGAGAGAATCTTCTTCCTATTTTGTGATATTATTATTATTATTATTTTTATAAATGTTATATTAATTTATCTTGATATATCCAGTTTAATAAGGATGGGGGAAGAACCGTAGAAGAGTGCAAACTTAGGGTTGTTTACATATCTCCAAATTCATCTCCTGGACATTCTGAAGATGTGTTTAAACAAAGCTCTGATTTCACCTCTGTAAGTTCTAACTTTGCTCACATTTTGTTCTACCACTTCAAGTGCTTATTTGAACCTCGCCTTTCCTGCGAAGGATATATAGATGTGTTCCCATACGAATGCTAAATTTCTTAGGAGATGATGACTAGTGGCTGAGATTTATACGCATGCAGTAATATTCTCTTAGTTTTGGAAAACTTGGCTTGTGTGTTTTTATTCACCGATAAACTTCTTATATTTGCCTTTATTCACCGATAAACTTCTTATATTTGCCTTTCTACTTTTCTCAGCCAGAGACTGCTCGTTTTTGTGATATGAGTTGTGCTTATGGTTGGATGTTAGTGTCTCACTTTCTTCAATTGATGGTGGCAGTGAGGCAGTGATAAGATGTTCTTAAGTAGTTAAGTTATTTCTTGATGGGAATTTAAGGAATAATACTAATGAAAAGCAAAGAGAGCAGTGAGAAGAAACTAGAATAAGGTCCTTGCTGTAAGAGTATGATGGGGGTTACAGTTTTGGAAGAGCAGATATGTACCACGTGACATGATTTAAAGGAACATACACAAACTCAATGCTTCATCCACTGGGGGAAATTGTCCTGAATCATGCCTATTTTTTGCTCATAATAATTCCTAAGGGACATTTCTAACACAAGAAAAAGATATCTAAGATGATTTCTGTTTTCTCCTTAGGTTTAGGTGTTTAATTCTATTATACCCTCACACGATAAGAATAAGAATCGAAAGAGAACTTTGTCACAAAACGCGTAGTGAAGATAGAGTAGTGTATTATGAATTGTCTAATAGGATGTCAAGGGCTTCTAAAGAATATGGATGTTAAACTTCCTGTAAGGTTGTGTTCCTTGTTCCTGAGGGGCCAATTATGAGCAATTCCCTTCCTATAATACCATACAGAGATGTCCATATAAGACACATTGGGTAGTAAAAGAAGCACTAAAGGGCCATGTTTGAAGCAGGATTTCTTTTGGGACAGTTATCTAAGAGTTCACAGTCCCTAGAAAGTCCATGTACTCCGCTTAGTTACTCTCTCTCTCTCTCTCTCTCTCTCTCTCTCTGTGTCTCGTTTGCAACAAGCTTTATATCCTCTCCGAAGTCTGGCCAAACATGTAGAGCATGTACTGTCTTGAGTTACTTTACAGAAGCACCGATTGCTTTATTTCACCACTTATGCAATACAAAACCTTAAAAAGTAGATTGAATTGTCTTTTCTAAAGCAGTAATTACCTGATATCCTGATTTAGCGATAAGATTCTGAAAGTGATGGTTTTGCTTCTCACTTTTTAAGGCAAATATGAAATAACATAGCTTAGAGTCTGTTAAATTTAAGCTCTCAATTTAAGCTCTGGCTATCTGTAATGGCATAGTATTCAAAGCTCCCCACTTCATAGTCGGTGATTGAATATTCTGCGAGACCTGAGAAAATATCTAGCCTGTGTGCATGTGTCTGCATCTTTTAAACTTTCCTAATCAAAATTGCATATTCTAAGTGCTGCGTGTGAGACTTGGGGAAAATTTCTGCTTGCATGCTATTTCCTGTTCTGCAATGATCTAGTCCAGCTGTGTACACAAAGATAGAGGATAGACTAGCCGCGAATTGCCAATTTTAATGCTAAACTCTTCCATTTTGATGATGGTATAGAATCAAGCGTTGCAGCGTATCAAAGATGAAAGAGATGCAGCTGTCCGACAAACACAACAGCTGCTACAGGAACTGGTTAGTTAGCTTATTTATGTTTTCCCTTTAATGTGTATAGTTGCAACTTAATTCAGAGATGGGCATACGCTTGTCTAAATCAGTAAATAGTAGAACATAAGCTGCCTCAATCTGCCGACATTAACCAGTTGGAGCAATCCTCATTAATACATGATAAGTGGTTAATAATATATTCAAATTCATATATTATACTCAGTAATTGCCTTATATTGCAGTTCTTTGGATTTAAAATGGTAAAAATGACACACTAGTTTCTGGGAGAGAAAATCTGGAAGTTTGCACTTTTAGCAGGGAAAGCATGATAAGTCTGGTTTATAGGAAATTTCTTTATTAGGAGCAGGCAGCAATTATGTAAACAAGAACAGGATGGGATATCAAGCTGGCCACTAATATATTAAGGTATACAATACTAAACAAGTATCCAACCTTTCGGAATTTCTCGTCTTTCGGGGAGCAAGAATGACAATGACTTGATTTGTTTGATAAATAACTTGCTTCAATTTTGAACTCGTATCATCTTCAACTAAAGGCCCGGATGTGGTGCAAAATAGGAAATTGTTCCTTCATCATGGACGGGTGAGGGTAAAGAAGCTAGTCCAAGAGAGTCGGGTTCGGATTGGTAATTGGAACATAAGCTCTTTGACAAGAAAATGATGAATCAGTGGGTAATTTGAAAATGATGAATCAGTGGGTAATTTATTTTTTTGATATATAATAGTGGACTGATATGAACTTAAATGGAGCTACATGGATAGTGAGGATTATCCAAAACTAGAGTATCCCAAACTAGAGGCAGCTCCGGGATTTAAATTTAATGGGTTCAACTTTTAAGATTTTTAGGATTGAATTCTTTGTAATGTTTAAAATTATGAGTCCAAATCTAATATCTACTGAGATTGAAGTAGATTATTTTATATATATATATATATAACTAATAACCCGTATCCGAAAGTTATTAGTTCAGATGAACCCGTAGCCTTATCAGCCCATGATCCCAACTTCCCCGGGTTGAGGTGTAGTCGTCGTCGTTGTTTTATCGACTTCTACACGTATCTTTGGTCACCATTCTCATATTTTCTGTTTCTCTTTTCTGTTTCTCTAACTTGCAGGAAATTATGAAGAGACGAAGAAATCGGAATGATCAAGGCTTCTCTCTAAGGTTTGCAATTGTTGTGGGAGTCATCGGCCTAATGGTTGGCTTTCTGCTGAAACTGTTGTCTTCACCATCAGTAGAATAGCTCTGAGTTTCTTCATTCTCCAAATTAACTGTATAATTTTCTAGTGCTAATGAAGCCGGAAGAGAAGAGCTTTCTTAGCTCTATTAATTTTGTGTAAATTGATCAACTTATAATTTTTTGATAATCCTTTCTCATCATTTGTTTTGTATATATACCATCTCTTTGCTGGAGTTAGATAAGCAGCCTTTCATGTTCTCAGTTGATCGGGACTCTAATAATGAGAAAGTTCTATTACAAGAGTTTAGACTAATGTCACTTTATATTTTTGTTATAATGGTGGTATTTAAGTCAGCTTGCATGCAATTCGACTTGTTCATTAGATATATCTTACCTCCACTACTACAATACAGAAGGGTCTACCGGATATCTCTTGCCTTTCATCAATATAGGTACCGAGAAAGTCTATGCACCAAGGCTTTAGGCATGTGAGAAGAAATCGCTCAGTGTTTTATCTTTGTCGGGATTTAAAACCTTTGAAACCTCATATCTCATGGTCTTTGATGTACCGAATATCGTAAATGTGTGTCACCTACAGGCTACAACCGGCACACAATCCGTCCTTTAAGCCGCACGACCCCATCATAATGGATATAGAGAATTATAAAGCCGACTCCAGCTAGTTTGAAATTAAGATATAGTCAATTCATCTAATTTAGGTTTAAAAAAAAAAAAAAAACACATCTTATGATCTCCAATTGACAACATGAGTTGCTCAGATAGTAAGAATTCTCCATCTCCTATTCTAAGATTGTATGGTCAAGTCAGCTCCTATAAAGAGGTGAAAAAAAATTAAATATTTAAGAAATATAAAAAATAGAAGTAACTCTAAAAAAATATAATAGGAGTGGAGACTAAGTAAAATCAGATGCAACAAACAGGACCAAGGGAGAAGATTGGGGTAACCAATGGACGGTATAGACTATAGTGGATGATTAAGATTTCTCTCCCCGTATTTAAAAGTCTCGAGTTCAAATTTTGGATAGGGAGAACTTCGTGTTACACCAAACTAATTATACTATCGTAGTTAAGTAATTTAATGAAGTTAAATATGCATTAATTAACATGATTAGATAATATACGTGTATGTGCAAACACATGTTATGCATTTATTATTTTGGTGTAAATATTCTATGGATATAAATTTTTACCAGTCGTTATCCCTCGGTAAATCAACTCGCACAAAGTCGAATCTGTCAGACCACTAAATTCATGTTTGTCCATACAAATTTTCACTTTTTTTTTTTTTTAAGAAATAAAAAAAAAAAAAAAAATCAAAACAGCGTTAGGTGTAGTGATTCTTTGATTCTTTTTGGAAAAGTGATTTTTGACAATTCTTCAAGTGCTAGTGATTCTTTGATTCTTTTTGGAAAAGTGATTTTTGACAATTCTTCAAGTGAAAATATTTTTCACTCAAAAGAATCTAACTTTTTTTTTTTTTTTCAAGTTAACAACTTTTACTTAGTAGGCGTTTGGCCATCAAAATTGAAACCATGGTTTCAAACCCAATCATCCAAAAAAGCTTGGTTTGGGTTTGAAACCATGGTTTCAACTTTTTAAATACAAAATTTAACCTATAAGTTAATATTTTGTAAAAAAAAAAACTCATAAGTTGGTAAATATTTTTAACAATTACCCCCATCAATCATTTACCAATTTCATTAACTTTCACTAACGTTTATTTATGTCTACCAATCTTTAATTTATGTGGGAAGATTACATTAAATAGTGGTTACATTACTATTCATGTTAAATTTTCGATTTTATTGAAGTAAAATTTGATTAATTGATGTTGCATTTTTTAGAAAAGTTTTCTAGTAGTGTACTAATTTTGTTATAAACTATGATTTGCTCATTTGATAGGATTGTATAAGAATTAAGAATGTTTTGATAGTTTTCACAATTTGTGGGGTTTTTACATCTATAAGAGAAAATACAACTTAAAATATTCAAATTGTATGTCCAAACATGATTTGAAACCAGGTTTCAAATCATGGTTTCAAACCATGTCCAAACGGGGCCTTAGATAGGGAATGGTTAAATAAGAAAATGGGGATGTAAATGTAAATAAAGAAAGTAAATGAAGCTTGATAACTTTTATCCTGTTTGACAAGCTTCTAAAATAAATTTATTTTAAAAAGTATTTTTTTTAAAAGTGTTTTTTAAAAAAAAACTTTTAGCAAAAAGTAGTTTATGTTTGGTCAATTAATTTTAAAAGCACTTTTGAGCAGCAATTAGTATTTCCCCAAGCTTTTAAAAAGAGGTGCTTCTAAGTCTATTTTTCTCAAACATGTTTTTAAAAAAATATTTTTGAGCAAAAGCTATTTTTTTATAGTTTTAAAAAAACTATTTTTGCTATTCTCCAAAAACATTTATTTTCTTCTAAAAAATTGATCAAACACCTTATATTTTTTTATAAAATAATCACTTATTAAAGAAAGAAAAAATGAAAAAATAAGCTTGGACAAATGAGATTTTTTTTTTCATGCAACTTCGAGGAAACAACAGAGACCCAACGCGTATATAAGCATATATATATATATATATATATATATATATATATATATATATATCAACGCCTTAGAAAAATGGAGTCATTTTGTAACGAGGGATGGCGATAAATAAGTTAAACTATTAATGAAATGGATAAATGGCTATTTCTATAGTAAGATAAATGAGTCATTTTCTATAGTTGGATGACAAATGAAATAAACTATTGACGAAAGAAGATAAATAACCATTTTCGATAATTAAATGGCATATTTGAGTCTTTTTCCGTATAAATAATAATATTTTCAATGCCTTAGAAAAATCAGTTTAAAAAAACTGTGTTTGGCGATAGGGAGAAAAATGGAGTCGTTCTTCAATTGGCAATCATCGTCGTCTCGCAATAGGTGGAATTACGATTCATTGAAGAATTTCCGTCAAATCTCTCCCCTTGTTCAAACTCATCTCAAAAAGGTCCTAATTTTTTTTCTTTTTTGGTCGGTTATAGGATTATTTAGTATCTGTAAAATTTTCATAATAATTTTACTGTTTTAGCGATAATGTTGATTTTCACTTTATTATGCATTGTGAATGTACAAATTATTAATTGAGATTGAGAAACTTTTGATCATAATTGTACTATTTTTGCAATAATTAGTGAAAGGAAGGTGTTTATGTTGTTATTAATTTGAGATTGAGAGAATGTTGAATTTATTTGGCGAATCTGAAAATTTTGATCATAATTGTACTATTTTTGTAATAATTATTGAAAGGAAGGTGTTTGTATTATTATTAATTTGAGATTTGAGAGAATGTTGAATTTATTTGGCGAATCTGAAAATTTTGATCATAATTGTACTATTTTTGCAATAATTAGTGAAAGGAAGATGTTTATATTATTATTAATTTGAGATTTGAGAGAATGTTGAATTTATTTGGCGAATCTGAAAATTTTGATCATAATTGTACTATTTTTGTAATAATTATTGAAAGGAAGGTGTTTATGTTACTATTAATTTGAGATCTGAGAGTCGTTGTTAAGGTTTATAAGATTGTTCTGCTCTATCATGTATAGTATCTGTAAAATTTCATCGTAATTGTTCCTTTTTTTGCAATAATGTCAGACCTGTTGTTTGAAATTGGAAGGACTTTGTTTATGTGGTTATTAGTGAAAGGAATGGTTATATTATTAATTGATATTTGAGAAAATGTTGAATTTGGTGATTATATTTGATGAATCTGAGTTCAATTTCACGATTTATATGATCATTCTGCCATATCGAGTATAGTATCTGGGAAATTTCATCGCAATTGTTCCATTTTTTGCAATAATGTCAGACCTGTTGTTTTTTTGCTTTAGTTGACTTAGAAATTGGAAGGACTTTGTTTATGTGGTTATTAGTGAAAGGACTGGTTATATTAGTAACTGAGATTTGAGAGAATGTTGAATTTTTTGATTATATTTGATGAATCTGAGTTTTGATTTCATGATTTATATGATCATTCTGCTATAACGAGTACAGTATTTGTCAAATTTCAGCGATTATGTCAACCTGTTGTTTTTCGCTTTATTAGAGCTTGAAATTGATCACTATGCTCTATCGATTGTAGTTTCTGTAATATTTCATCATAATTATACTACTATCTTTTGCGATAATGTCAGACCTGTTGTTTTCGCTTTATTAGAGCTTTGTGAATGTAGAAATTGGAACAAAGACTTTTTTTCATCGGTTATAGGATCATTCTGCTCTATCGAGTATTGTATCTGTGAAATTTCATTGTAATTATACTATATTTTTGCGATAATTAGTGAAAGGACGGTGTTTATGTTATTAATTTGAGATCTGAGAGTCGTTAAGGTATAATTGTTTTATCCTTTTGTTTTATCCTTTTAGGTTATAGGATCATTCTTCTCTGTCGAGTATATATCTATTTTCCTTCTCAAAAAAAGTATATATCTATTAAATTTCATCATAATTATACTCCCTCCGTCCCAATTTAAGTGTCTTACTTTCCTTTTTGGTTTGTCCCAAAAAGAGTGCCTCTTTTTATATTTAGTAAGTTGACAATTTAAACATCCTACATGGCAAGTTTATAACCACAAGATTTCAAATAACTTTTTGCTACTTTACGCATCTTTAATTTAAGGCCACAAGATTCAAATTTATTTCTTAAACTTAGTGCCAAGTCAAATTAAGACACTTAAAATGGGACGGAGGGAGTATTATTTTGCAATAATCTTGACCTTTTGGTTTTCGTTTTATTAGAGGTTGGAATTGATTATGCTTTGCGAATGTAGAAATTGGAAGGAAAGGACGAATTATATTATTGATTGAGATCTGAATGAATGTTGAATTTGTTGAATGTGTTTGATGAATCTGAATTCAATTATTTTGCGCTGTGTTTCTCTCGGATTTCTTAATTATTTGTTGAGAACGGTGGGAATTGTAGCTTTTGATTTTTTCGCCTAGAAAGCAAAGCAAATTAAGTAAAAATAAAATTAGGAGAATTTTTGTGGAAGTTATATCCTTGTTGAATTGTGTTAAGTGCCGCATGTAAAAATATGTGACATTCTTATGTGTTTCTTCGCCTTCGCGTGCTTGGCTTATTCATTTTATTTATTGGGCAAATACGTGAAAATATTTTGTTGACGAGTCAGTGAGAGTTGAACCATGATGGATGCTTGCCAATACTACTAATTGTGTGAACTTCCACATCTAAAATCCTCTGTTAGACACTTTATTACATTCATTTTTAGTGTTTGCAACAATCATTCTTTAAAGTTAAAGCCAGATGTTTCATTTTGCAACAATCATTCTCTATAGGTTTGTCAAGGTACTTTTGATGCCAATTTAAGAAATTATTCTATTTTTGCATTGAATTGTATTGATGTGGCTTAATTTGGTCAAATCTTCTTATCTTTTTTCCAGTTTCTTCTGGTTTTGGATTGTACCGTAGGGTTTTAATATGGCTTCAGAATGGTATCCTGAACATCATTTCTATCTTGATTGCAGGTCTACCTTTCATTATGCTGTGCTTTAGTAGCCGCAGCTGCTGGAGCTTACCTTCACATTGTTTGGAACATTGGTGGTCTCCTTACAACACTGGGATGCGTGGGAAGCATCGTATGGCTGATGTCAACTCCTCAGTATGAAGAGGTACTCCTTTTAAAAAAAAAAAAATCCGATAGAGCCATTTGTTCCTGATATGTCTTTCAGTTTGGGTGATTCTCTAGTTTATCTGTTTAGTTGATGTTAACTTCATATATTTGTTATTTGTGGTGAGCAGCAAAAGAGGATGGCACTTCTGATGGCAGCTGCACTATTTAAAGGAGCATGTATTGGTCCTCTGATTGAATTGGCTATTGATTTTGACCCAAGGTTTGTTGGTGCTTCATTATTTTGTCTATTAGGTTGTTCATGTCGTAATCAGTTGCTGCTGTTTCTAGTTTGTAGCCCTAGTCTTTTTGCTGTATATTTAAAGTTAACTATTTCATTTAGTAATGCAAGCTCCTCCGCTATTAGCTTATAACTTTTTGGTTTGCTAGTGGAACGTCTCTATCATTTGCCTTTATGTATAGGATATGGCCTCTAAATTTTGAATGACTATTTTGAGCCTCGTTATTATCATTTTCCATAGGTGTAGGACGTGGTCTCATTGTCATAATTTTAAGCTTGCTGGTTTGGACCATCTTAAACTATTAAAAAAGAATAATGCTGGTTTAGTCTTTTTGTTGAAGGAAATATAAAAACACACTATGGTTTTTCACCTTTCTCATACAAACACTAAGGTTTTTCACCTTTCTCATACAAACAAGTAATAGGAAATAAGCCAATTCCACAGGCTATGCTTGCCTATGTTCAAGGGGGGTTCGGCACGGGCCTCTACCTTGAGGACTACACCATGCCTCCCAAATCCTACTGAAGAGTGACCATGCCCAGTCTAATACAAAAGGTTAGGTGATTAGATATGTAATAGAACCAACTAATTACATTTGTTCCTATCGAGTAACAAGAATTGAATGTAAAACAATACGTTGAAGGTCTGGACTTTAATCTAGTTTTGGGTGGGCTGTGGCACCAGCCAAGTTTCCATGTCTATCTGTTCTTCCATTTTTATTAATTTGCTATCTCAATTCTGGGTAGCGTTTGAACTCATGCTTGTGTATCTGGTAGTTTAGAATTGTTATTTCTTGAGACTAAATAGTTAACAGCTTCAGAGTCTTGATTGTTAACAAACTGCTTCTGATCCTTACATTTCTCGTATTGCAGCATTGTGATTGGTGCTTTTGTTGGTTGTGCTGTGGCATTTGGTTGCTTCTCAGCTGCTGCCATGGTGGCAAGGCGCAGAGAGTACTTGTACCTTGGAGGTCTTCTTTCATCTGGTCTGTCTATGCTGTTCTGGTTGCACTTTGCATCCTCCATTTTTGGTGGTTCTGTGGCCCTTTTCAAGTTTGAGGTATGAACTCAACTTTCTTTGTGTTGTCTCATAGCCTTACCTTGGCAGGAAATTCGAAGGAGACTATTTTGGTTCTTAATGCGTGTTTCCTCGCAGGTTTACTTTGGGCTCTTGGTGTTTGTGGGCTATATTGTTGTTGACACCCAGGATATAATTGAGAAGGCACACACTGGGGATTTGGACTACGTGAAGCATGCTCTGACCCTCTTTACAGATTTTGTTGCTGTTTTTGTGCGAATATTAATCATAATGGTGAGCGACTATTTCAATCATTGTATTGATAACATGTTTTCCTACCTCCCCTTTTTATATCGTTATTCTGACTCCTTTTTCAATCTGTTTTCTTTTTCCAGTTGAAGAATGCATCTGACAAGGAGGAAAAGAAGAAGAAGAGGAGAAACTAAATAGGTTCAAGCAGCAGTTATTCACAAACTTCGTAATTCTAGAATCTGGCATTTTCTTGTTCATAAGCTTCTGTTGACCTTTGACAACGTATGTCGTTAATAGTTTGTACGCTTCGGTTTAGGCTGTGAAGCTCTGTTGTGCTGCATGCCAATGTGTGGTTATGTTGGTACATAGATGTTTTTGTTATGGAAGCATAACATCACATAACATGTTTACAATATATTGATAACACACCAGTCACTTCTCGTTCTCTCTCTGCTGCAAACCTATGTTGCTCGGAAGCAACATGGTTGCGTACTTTTTTGCTTTGTTAGTTTTCTGGTGACAGACACAGGTGATTTGCCTGGTATATCAGACCATTATATTTCTTTTCTAACATTTATTTCTCATAGTGATGCCATGAGTATGACAGTGTGCATTGTTGCGACGTAGGTCCTTTAACCTGGGAAATTTACTGTTTACTGTTTTCTTCATACCATATTCGCGCTGAAAAAAAGAAAATATGTTGGAGATGCATCGAAATTTACTTAACATATGATCATTTCTTTCGTCATAAGCTTTTCTGATCCTCATATTGACAATAGTAATGAACAAACTTGACAGAGAATTGATTTTTTTTTTAAGTTTACTTGGAGAATGCAACATCGGAGACCAACATTCCTTCAAAAAGTTGATGGATGCATATAAGCAGCCACTAGGCTGCCTTTTCATACCATTCAAGGTGAATAAAAATGAAAAGAAAGTTTCTTTTTGATATACACAGACATACACTATAACAAAAAAGGAGCTACCATATATTATACGACAGCTTTTACAAAAACTATATAAGTATATTATATGTGTCGTATCTATATGACCGTCAAAAGTTATGGGGAGTGGTCAGTATCGCAATATCCTTAACTAGATGTTTTGGGTTCGAGTCCCGAAAATGAATTTGCCCTCGATAAGGAGCGCTTTACCCTAGAGTGAGACTCTCTGGCGCGAGTCTAAATCACTCGAGTCCTAAAGCGGGTACCCAACACCGGACAAGAGAAAAACAAAAAACTGCTTACATCTTCTTCTTTATTTTCCCTTGTCATACTTCGTGAATATTGGGCTTTTCTTCATTGTCTCATGTTATTTCTACTATTAATAAAAGCTAAATAAAATCTATATATTTAGTTTCTGATTTTTGGTTTGAGGTATTCCAAAAAAAAAAAAAAAAAAAAAAAAGAGTTAGGACGAATTTAAGAAAACATTTACCATGAAAATGCTATCATAATATGCCAAACGATTGTCAATCACAACAAAAGGACCTTTAATTCTTGCCATATACTTGATACCCGTTCTCTTTTTAAAAAATTACTTTTATAATCTTTTGGGTTCTTATTTCTTTTAGTACCAAGCTCGAAATAAATGAATAAATCTAACAAAAATCTAATAAACAAAACTATTGGAAAGAGGAATAGATATCTTATCTTATCCTATATTTGCAGAGGGAAAATATTTAAAGAACTATGGGTGATAATCTCTTTAAAGAACATAAAGATAAGAAAGGAGGAGAGTTCTAATACAACATCTCCTACCATTTTCCCCCTCTTTTAATCATATTATTCTTTTATCAATTAATTTTAAAAGAATGACATCTTTTTATATTTAAAGATTAAATTAATTTTAAACTTCTCATTACGTCCTTAATGATATGCTTTGATTACCACATAAAATTTAAAGCATATTCAAGACCGTAAATTCTATAAAAAAAATCTTTGCATTTTTAAATTTTGTGATCAGTCAAATATTGACAAATAAATTGAAATAAATGGAATATTTCTCAGATTAGTTATTTGTGACATTGCTCAATTTCCACAAGTGGAGAACAAAAGAAAAAGAAGAAGTGGTACATAATTTATTAGTAAGTTTAGTAAAATCTTGTACTTTGTGTTGATATGTCTTTGGCATAATATTCTTTTGGTCTCATGTTAGACAAATATGCGTCTAATCAGTTTGTGAATTGTGATCTTGATTAGTCCCCACCACAACCTTATGTTTATTGGTTTTCAATTTCAATTTTCCTTTTTAGCAACACACTAATTAAGAAACTAAAAGAGCACTTGTTTTATCCTAATCACTAATATTTTCCTCTTTCTATTGCTTTGTTTTTCTTGGGTAGATTTAAGCAGACCAGTTCGTTCGTGTACATTGATGGCGCAAAATATTGTTTTTATTTACATACACTTATAAAGTAATCACAAATAAAAATTATGAGAAATATTAATAGATATCTCTTTAAAATGATAAACGTCTACTTTCACATAATTAAACTATATTAATATCGTACAAAATTTTAGGTAATCAGTGTGTAAAGCTTAAATTCTTTTAATAATTTACACCTAATATTTTTTCCTCACCTATTTTTTGTCTTTTGTGTCTTTCGATAAGTTACTATCATATGTTGATAAAATAATCTTGAATATTTAGTATATAAATTTTAATACAATATCTTAATATTCAAATATAAAAATCTTAATACAATTTTTAATATTAAAATATACATTTAGATTCGGATGTCTTAACTTAATTAATTAAAACAAACGGGGCGTTAATGAAGAAAAAGAAAGAAAGAGATGTTTAATCGATGAAAGCAAATTCCTCTTACTAAAACTACGACTCAATCCAAGGGTGTTTGTGGTTAATTTTGAAAATGATTCTTCTTTCTTTAGCCTTTGGGATTAAGCAATCGTGTTTATTTCAACTATTGGTGGGGTAACCCAACCCCCCCCCCCCCTCCCTTTTTTTTTTTTAATTTCAATTTGTGATGTGAACATGTTTACATACACATCATGAGACATTAAATTGTACCTTCTTGACTTTTAACCAAAATATCCATCAAGTTTTAGAGTTCTTTTTTATGCTCAAACTCTTGTTGCTGTTAGGTCAAGATCGAGGCGGTCAATTTGATTCCAATAATTCTTTAAAGTTAGTGGGTTCTAAATTAAAAATTTGTACATATTTGACAAAAAGTTTAATACAAATATATTGTTCGGATGAAAACTAAAAATCTAAAAAATGGCCTCAAGTACTGGACAAGATTCCAAAATCTACTTATTTTAGAAAGTAATATTTGTCAAAAATGGTTTTTGGAAAAATATTGTTGGGGATTAGCAGTTTGTGTTTAGCTTATTAATTTGAAAAATAATTTTGTCAATATTAGAGTAACAATTTGTGTTTGATCAAGAGCGCAAACGTGTTTTTTAGGAAAGCTATTTTTTAGCTTTTACGAAACAATTTTTGATACTATACTTATTTTTTTGTCCTAAAAGCTTTGGCCAAACAAATCAACTATCTAAAATAAATATTTTTTACTTTTGCAGAAGTTCAGGTTATAAGTATATGCTTCATTTTTTGATATGCACTTTATTCTTTAATCTTTCATGCATGATTTTCACCCTAACTTATTTATTTCCTTCAAAAAATAAATAAATGAGGAAATAGGATATTTCAAATAACAAAAGTGGACGAGTCGGATATAGACGAGTTGAAAATGAATTATTAAAAATATAAATAAAAGATTGAATCTACCCACATTTAATACGGAATTTCATCCATCTTATTTGTAAATTTTCTTAACTAGAGATTCTAAACTTCTTAATTAGTCATTTGAAACGAGAGAAGAAAATTAATATTAAAATTTAAAACATAAAATGTAAAACAAACACCATGAATCTTCAATACGTGCACTAAGCAATGTAGATGACAAGAGCTCTGATAGTCAAACTACTAAAGTTCTTCAAACTTGTATAGCTACTCTAGCTATTATGAAATTGTTGACAAATAGTAACTGAAATGACAGAATTTTTTTATCATAAAAGATTTTTTCAATTGGGTTTTTCCTAAACAGAGACTGAAGCAGATTCAAAGTTGATGTTAACGAATACAAATTAATTTATTATACTCTTGAGTACCAAATCAAAATCACTAATATATTGACAATATTTCGAATAACTCCTCATTTTTTAGTCCAACCAAACCAGTCATAAATTATTAAAAAGATGGGTACTCTTTTGAACTATATATTTTCAATCAGGTTCAATGCTTAATTAATTTAAAAAATGGATGAGACAAACTAGTATAGCATATCTATCAATGTGAATGAAAATGAGACATCAACAAAATAGAAATGATATAGAGAAAACTAATAATGTCACCCACATATAGTATCTTACATGACCTCATTCATTTGGATTGCATATTTACATATAAGGTAAAATCGAGCTTATTCTAATGCTGGGATCATATAATAATATTCAAGCCATCTTTTCTTGGAAATAGTAACACATAATTATATGCTATAAATCTAAACTAACTTAGGATTATAGTGAAGTTTCAAGTAAATCTATCTTGACCAATTAGAAAGCGTCATTCCTATTTTTGTTGTACCATTAATAATAACATTAACTCTAACTATCGTTATAAAATTTAAAAAAAATAAGTTAGACGCCTTAATATATCCCTATTAAATTGAGATTATTTTAAGACGACAACGATTTTGTTCTCCCAAACACTCAAAAAAAACAACTTTAAGCCAACTTATAAGCCAATCCAAACGGGTCTAACTCTAACTATCGTCTACGCCTCAATATATCCCTATTAAATTGAGATCGGCTGTATTAATTTTCACTAACCATGACTTTCCATTTAGATTCACTCAATGCCAACATTATGCAGAACAAAAATAAAAGAAAAGAGTGTTAGAAGTTTACTATATTTTCTGTTAACGGCCAAAAGATTACTAGAATACATAGGTGTAATTACAAAATTAATTTACTAGAATATACAGTTCGCCCTAAAAAACTAACGATGAAAGGTTAATTTATTTATTCGCAATTAAAAAAATCAATATCGATTAGATCTATTGCTATGTGTCTTTTCTTTCATCTGCACTTAAACAATTATCGTAAGTAACCTTTAGGAATTATTGAATTTCGTTTCACCATCCAATCAATTACAAACCAGAAATAATAATGAACAAATGAAATTATACGATTTTTTTTGTATTTTTCATTTTACACTTTTATATGGCTATACTGACTCAAACTTAGCGTGTGAATCCCAAAAGATTTTAAGTTTTTGGAGATAATTTTAGTGATTATTAAATTATATTCTATGACACAAGTGATGATGTTGTGGAGACAATGCCCATGATCCATTCGTTCACAACTGTTGACCACGTTCATTATGTAAAAGTAATTGTATTCTATTTCTTTCTTTCTTTCTTTTTTGGTTCCATTTCTCAACAAAAACGGATGCAAAATCTAAACTTAACAAGTTCGAGATCTAATGGATACGAACCCATATATATAGCTAGAACTGAAAAATCAATCAATAAGCTTATAAGTCCATATATATAGCTGAAAAGAAGAAGAAAACGGTGAAAAAATAAAAGCAAATTTAAAGATTCAAAAGGAGGACAAAAAATAAAAACAAATTTATAAGAGAATGTGATGTATATGTTAAAGCACAAAATAGTGCAAGCCATATTACTTGTAATATTATTTGAATTTTAAGAATGAAGAACTTTTCAGTAAGAAATATTTTATTCTCGACAAATTTTTTTTATCCCTTTATACTCGCCATAAATTTAAATTAACCGGCATAGTTAATTTTAGATATAAGTTAAAAAAGGTTGTTTGCTATCATTATCGACATATTCATTTTCTCAGTTTATCCCTTACCCACCAAAAGAAAAATAAATGACAATAATAATTATCATTAATATAATCTTTTTTTTTTTTTGCTTAAAACATTAATATAATCATCATGTAAGTACGTGAACCCAACAATGACCTAACAAGTAATGGCTTATGTCTCTGCAGACCAAATTGGACACTTTTTCCAATCTTGTTTTTTCTCCCTTTGTTTTCCCTTTCTTGTGAGCTCCCCTCTCTATTTTTATTTTTGTTGTTGTTGTTGTATGTTTAAGGTTATGTAAATTTAGATAATACCATTAAATACTTTATGACAATGAGTTTAAATTTAGTATAAACACTTCTTTTTAAAAAAAAAAAAGTTTCACTATATAATAAAAGTTAAGTTGTCAACAACATATGAACCCACATTGGTGTATAAATATAGTTGTCGGATATTTGGTCTGATTTTGCGGTCACTTTTACAAGTTTTTAGTTATATGATCCCTTTATGCATTATATCAAATAAAAAGTACGTGAGATTACTACAAAATCTTTATAGGTTTTTTTTTTATTCAAAATTGTTAATTGATCATAGCTGATTATTTACTCGAGGGTGAGAAGATTTAGAAGGCGTTTGGCCATGAAAATCAAATATTTTTCACTTTATTTGGAGTTTTGAATTTGGAGTTGAAGATGGAATTGTGTTTGGTTATGATTTTTGCAAAAAATATTTGGTTGTTTGAATATATTGAAATTGAAAAAAGTGAAAACAAATTAAATGTTTTTCAAATTCTAAAATTTTCACGGCCAAACGTTAATTTTCAAATAAAGTAAAATAATTTTCCGGAAAAAAGTGAAAAATTCTCGTGGCCAAACGGGTTCATAGATTTTAACTTCTTATTTTAATTTTCTTTTTTTGAAGTGCGGTTTGAGGTGTTCTCAAATCAGTTGATGACACTATTGTTGAATCCCATATGATGTGTTATAAGTGAAAATGACCAATACCATGATAGGTAGGTGAATTTGGTGCCACGTGGCACCACAGAAAAAAAGTACACTTAAGGCATTAGGCATACATTTAATTTGTAAAGATTTATTTCTTTAATAGATAAAATAATTTCTTGTACAATTACCTATTTCTTCATTTAAATTTATCTTCCAAAATCCTGTATAAATGAAGCTTTAATAATTTGAAACATGGCAATTAGATTGGACATATTATCTTCCCATTTAAATTACAATATATTTTGTACTTTACTCTAAACAAATACCTTTGATTGCTAAAAATATAGTATTAGTAGTAATATGTATCACAGTTACTTAATTTCATATTTAATACACTCATGCATATTGATTAATGCACTCTCCAACTCATGACATTTATAGTAACGCAATAGACTGAATTATGATCAATGGTGAACATTACTGAAAATTCGAAATAAACAAATCTTAAAATTTTATTTAGTTGGCTTTGTTGGGATTAAAACCGAATATAGATGCACGCATTTTAATGAATATGTACCCAAATAGAGTCATTTTAATAAAACCGAACAAAAATGAGAACATTTACTATGTACATGCCATGTCATGGTGGGACCCTATTGTAGAATCTCTTTGGATTAGATCAAGATTGAAAAATGTGGTTTTGGTATGTTATTAATTAGAGGTTTCGGGATCCGGTTTGAGTTTTAGAATTGAGTCATTTTTTTTGGTAAGGATGTCGCATTTAGGTTCTACGATGGATTCACCTTTAATAAGGAGGGTTTTACCTTCAAAGTGAGACTTTTCAGTGCAAAATTTGAATTAGTCGAATGGAGTGATAGAGACAAGAATTTCACTAAGAGAAGCAAACTATAAAGAAGTAAATACTCGAAAGAGCTACGGAAAATCAATGTATAATATATATATACATAATTTTATTTTACATATCTACATATTGTGATTTTTCAGCGAAGAAATATCAATTGAGACCCTCTAAACAAAGAGGTCTTTCAAGGAAGGAGACATACTAAGGAATAAGGATAAAAAATAAAAATCAATCAACATCATGTCATCATAATGCTTAAACAAAGAATATATTAATATGTATATATAATGTTTTAAAAAACTAAAAATGAAAATTAGTAGAAGAATATGATAAGTAGTCGAGAAAAGCTTTATAGAAACTCTTATTATTTCTTTTTGGATAATAGAAGCGGATCTACTCTTTAAATCAATTTATAGAGTAATAAATCAATTTATAGAGTAACATGATTCTAATTTAATGTAGCCAAGTATTTAAAGAAAAGTGTAACACTATATATAAAACTATACTAAATTGGGATCGTGGAAAGGAAAGGGTAAAAGTGGAAAGAATGCACATGTTAGAGTTCACAAACAAACTAAAAAGAAGAAGTCTAAAGTCAACAAGAATATTAATTATTAAAAATAGTAATCTTCAAAGTTCAAACTCATGAAGTCCATATATATTAAAAAGAGAATAATAGTCTATATGGATTCTCAATAAAATAGGACTTGGAACAATTCAAAAACATTTAAAGAGGAAGGGAGAAATTCTCATAAAAGACGTTTGGGCATGATTTAATCGAGATTACAAAAAATTAAAATTCTTTTATCAAATTTTAAATTTTATTTTTCAAGTCTAAAGTCAAAATAATAAGACAATCTGATGAACAAATAATTATTTGAAAAAGACCTCAAATTATTATTTCAAATATTGAAAACTAAATTCTATTGCCGAATAAGCGAGCGAGGGACGCTTTCTCTTTTAATGGAACTCAATGATGGAGACGCAATCCTAACTACGAATTCGACAGAACACAACAGCTTTGGCTCAAGCTCAATATTTATGTTAAAAAATTCATTTAATACGCACAAATAATCTATTCCTAATTCATAAATTAAAAATTCTGGCTCAGGCTTTGATGGGCCCCGTAGGTTCTACACGGTGTGAATATGTATTAGTAGGTCAAGTGAATACTGAATATGAGATGGTTACGCACACAAAGGAAAAAAAGAAAATAGTGTACATTAAGTAATAGGAGTATATATTTACTTCATGTACAAATTTACATTAAGGAGAAAGGAAAAGCAACAGCAAAGCAAGATGAAACATTTACTTCATATACAAATTTACATTAGAGTACATTAAGCAAAAAGAAAAAAAGAAAAGAGAAGCAATAACAAAGAAAGTTAAACATTCACTTCATATACAAATTTATATTAGAGTACATTAAGTAATAATATAGTATAATATTTTCCTTTTGAGTATAAAGAAAAAAAGAAGAAGAGAAATGCAATAACAAAGAAAGTTGAAACATTTACTTCAAATACAAATTTACATTAGAGTACATTAAGGACCTGTTTGACCATGAAATTTTTTCACTTTTTCCCCTTTTTTTCCCACTTTATTTCGAAATCAGCGTTTGGCAGTGAAAAACACCTAAAACCTTTTTTTTATTTTTTTCTTTATTTTTTTCACTTTCAATACATTCAAAGAACCAAATATTCTTTGCAATAAACTATAATCAAACACTATTCCATTCTTAACTCCAACTTCAAAATTCCAAATAAAATGAAAAATATTTAGTTTTCATGGCCAAACGCCTACTAAGTAATAGTATAGTATAATATTTTCCTTTTGAGTATAAGAGAAAAAAAAAAAAAGGAAAAGCAATAACAAAGAAAGTTGAAACTTTTGCTTCATATACAAATTACATTTTAGAGCACATTAAGGACCTGTTTCGCCATGAAAAATTTTCACTTTGTTTTTCGGATTTTTTTTTACTTTATTTGAAAATCAACATTTCATAAGTTGTATTTGAAATTTGAAAAACACCTAAAACCCTGTTTTCACTTTTCACTTTCAATACATTCAAACAACCAGATATTTTTTGCAAAAACTATAACCAAACACAACTCCATTGTCAACTTCAACTACAACTGCAAAATTCCAAATGAAGTGAAAAATATTTGATTTTCATGGTCAAACGCCTACTAAGTAATAGTATAGTATAATATTTTCCTCTTGAGTATAAGAAAAAAAAAAAAGGAAAATTAATAACAAAGAAAGTTGAAACATTTACTTCATTTACAAATTTACATTAGAGTACAATAGAACAAAGAGGTCATACACAAACTCAACTCCATCCTTTCCTTTTTTTCCAAACCATTTATTAGATTCCTTCAATGGGTCTTTCATTTGTCCATTAAATTTTGTACAAACAAATTCAGCTTATTGCCCAAAAAAAAAAAAAAAGTAGAAAAAAAAACCCATCTCAAATTCTTGATAAACTTGTTCATATATTTTTTGCTTTTTTCAGTGTGGTTTTTGCAGAAAAAATTATTCTACCAAGAAACCATATAAATTTTGCTATTAAAAAGGTAAAGAGAATAATCAAAAACTTGTAAAGATTATATTTTTATACCTTTTCTTTTTTCATTTCCTAAAGGAAAAAAAAAAAGAAGCTTTTTTTCTTCACCAAGACTGGTTTGCTTTTCCTTTTTGTGTTTCATTTAATTATTTTTGTAAAAATATATACTTTGGTGAAAAAAAAAAGATTGGATAGATGGGAAAGGAAGGACCTTGCTATCACTGTGGTGTTACAAGTGAGTTTCTTAATTCTTCAATTGTTTTTTTTTTTTTTTTTTTTTTTTGTGAATTTTCAAGAAAGGTGGATTTTACCCTTGTAATTTTTTTTTTTTTGCTTAGGTGTTTTGTTCAATAATGGAACTGGATACCCAATATTGAAAAGATTACTAGCACATTGAACAAATAAAGATTGATACGTAGTGTTATTTATTCACTTCACTTGTTTTTTGAGTTTGTTTTGTTTGTACTGTTGATATGTTTGCTTAAGTCTCTGAATTTTCAATACTGAGTTTTGAGTTAGAATTTGTTTATGCAACTGGTTTACTTTTGATGTTTTTTCCAGCCATTGACTCTGTTGTAGAATATTTGTGTTCATTTATTCCCTTATTTTTTCCAAGAGAATTGGAGGGCTATGTTGATTGTGTTTGAATTCTTGATTTCCCTTCTAGGCTATGTGATATGAATCCTTCATTTGGCTTGATATCGAACGGATTCAGTACAACGCGTTAGCAAAAGATTGCGCGTACCAATACCAGATACTTAGTCACATTTGTATAGGATACCTATAAGTAGTCCATGTATCATAGCTACCAAATGTAGAAATGCACCGCTTATATGTTATTGGTGCACGCTGTATTCTTGCTCTATGTGGCATTGATATGGTTCTTTAGGGAGCAAAGGACAAACAAAAATGACAATTTGATAATGACTGATCTATATTCATGTTGCTTGATTGCTCATTCATGCTTTTGTTACAATTACGGATTCATATAAGTTATATGACAGCACTTTCTTTATTAGCGAGTCACTAAGCGAAGACTTGAACTTTTATCTTATATAATCTGTATCCCATGAACCAAGTTGCTTGTTTGAAGCTCCTGCTTGGGTTGGTCTCAACATTGTGACGAGTTGGTCCACCATTTTGACAGACATTGTGGTTGCATTTAAAACCGTAAGGGGATTGCATAGTATGGTGATGATATGAAATGAGCTTAAATGAAGAAATGGGGATTCATATAGCCGACCTCAACTTGTTTGGGACTGAGGCGTTGTTGTTGTTGTTGGGGATTGCATGACAATCATAGTAGAACAAATTACTCCAGAAAAAAATTAGTGTTGTTACATTTGATAGTCTTCTTGGAAGTCCTCTTTTGCCTTTTGCAATTTCATTGGTTGGAACTATAAGGAATTGAACATCTCCAGAAAGACTTGTTAAATTGGACACTCTCTCCAACGATGATGTTACTTAAAGTCATCTTGGATATTGGAAATGCTTTCTTGTTCCTTTGGGCTGCCGCTCTTCCTTGCATACTCTGTCACCGCGAGATGCTTCGTGCACCTTGCTGCCTTTTTATTGTTCTTAGGAGTATAAATCGTTGAGCATGGCTTTTTAGGTCTATCCAATGCAACAACTTCTAATTGCAAATCCTCTGGAGTTTTTTGTGTCTTTATTTAATTCCAGTCTTAGCTGAGTTTCTTTTGCTTGATTGGTTGCTCTACTGAATAACAACTTCATCAACTTTCTTTTGACAATGATTAATGAGTTGCTTTCTTTATTTGTGTACTTATTTTGTTACAATTAAACGGAGGAGTCTCTTGTTGATATTTTGTCTACTTTAGCTGCCAACATTCTTTTACCTTTTGCAATTGAAAACTTGATAAAGAAAGCCTGTATGTCATTTTGTTGATTTGCATACAAAGTGACCATCATTGCCCAATTTTACTCCTTTCTATGTTTTTTATACTCCCTCTGTTTCAATTTGTTAGTCTTACTTTCCCTTTTAGTTTGTTTTAAAAAAGAACGCCTCTTTCCTAATTTGGCAACTCTTTAATTTAAACATTCCACATGACATGTTTAAGACCACAAGATTAAAGGGCATTTTGGTACATTATACATATCTTTAGTTTAAGTCCCACAAGATCAAAAGTCTTCTTTACTTTCTTAAACTCCGTGCCGAGTCAAACTATGACAAACAAATTGAAACAAAGGGAGTATTTCTTAGATGCTTCCGTTGTTTCCAAATTTCAGTTTTTTAGATACCGTTCATTCTTCCCAAGATCATTTACTTTGAGTACAGTCTTAACCATTAAAATCATCCTGCAGATACTCCACTTTGGCGTAATGGACCTCCAGAAAAGCCAATACTGTGCAACGCATGCGGATCTCGGTGGAGAACAAAAGGGACTTTGGCGAACTATACTCCTCTGCATGCAAGAGCAGAACCTTGTAACTTTGAGGAACACAGAGTTTCTAGGTTCAAAAGCATGTCTATGAAGAACAACAAAGAGGCAAAGGTTCTGAAACGAAAGCAAATTCATCATGATAATAATGCTGAAGTTGGAACTCCTCCTCCTGATTATAATCTCGGTTTCCGAAAGGGTTTTGATGAAGATACTAGCAATAGGTCAAGTTCTGGCTCTGCCGTTTCAAACACCGAGAGCTGTGCACAGTTTGGTAGTGCTGAAGGAAGTGATTTGACAGGTAACCAAAAGCCAAGAACTGCAAACATTTCTCTTTGATATGGAGACTGAATTAATTGTTTCTCGGAGATAGATATTACATATGTACATATTCTAATAGCTAGTTGAGAAGTTGTATAGGCAGTCAGATTTGTTGATGCCTATTGTTTATGTTCTACCTCTATTACTCCCTCCTTTCCGTCCCAATTCATGTGAAAAAGAATGACATCTTCCTATATTTAGTAACATTTAACTTCATACTTCCTATTTTACCCTTAATGAAATGATTTATAGCCACATAATTTCTATGGCTTATTCTAGACCACAAGTTTCAAAAGTCTTCGTTTCCTCTTAAACATCGTGCCTGGTCAAACACCTTCACATAAATTGGGATGGAGGGAGTAATTTGTTATAGGATTTTCTTTTGTTTTATGTTTGTGTTTTGGAGTTTTTGTGCTCTCCATCCCTTTGATCTCAATAGCTGGATGAAATATTTACCGCATGTTTTTTGTTTTCAGGCCCAGCGCAATCCAATATATGGGATACAACGGTGCCTTCAAGGAAGAGAACTTGTTTTAATCGTCCAAAGCCGTCTTCAGTCGAAAAGCTCACCAAAGACCTATATACCATCTTACATGAACAACAAAGTTCTTCATACTTCTCTGCATCCTCTGAAGAGGATTTGCTTTTTGAGAGTGACAAGCCTATGGTTTCTGTTGAGATAGGTCATGGAAGTGTGCTGATTCGGCATCCTAGTTCGATAGGTAGAGAAGAGGAATCAGAAGCCAGCTCCCTTTCTGTTGACAACAAGCACCGTTATGTCAGTGAGGCTTATTCACGATTGACTACCTCTCCTGTAAATATTAGTAAGGGTGTCAATTCACCAAATATAGGTACTGAGAGAACCAAGAAACCTACTGGTCCGACGATGGAACAAGACCGGATTAAAAGGTGCTTTCCCCTTTAGTCTTGATAGCATGTAAATTCTCTTAGGAAATTTTGTGCTGCATGTGTTCAGACTTATGTTGCTCAAACTCTTCAAAAATGTTGTTGCACCTGTCTCGGATCCTCCAAAATGCACTACTTTTGGAAGATCCAAAACGCACCCTGCCCCATTTTTGAAGAGCCTGAGCATCATAGGTTTAGACAGAATGTTAGTTGTTAAATGCATCATATATGCTAAAGTCAGTGTGGCCAGGGGCGGAGCTAGAGATTGCATATGGGTTCGGCCGAACCCAGTAGCTTTTGCTCAAACAAAGAACCCAGTAGCTTTTGCTCAAACAGTGTATTTGTGTTAAAAAATCATTAAATAGACACAAACATTAAATTTTGAACCCAGTTATTAGCACTTGAAGTTGTCTTTCTAAAATCAAGAACCCATAAAATTGAATCATGTAGCGTGGCTATACAGGTAGAACACACAGGGATCTGGAACATATATTATGTTGATCAACACATTTTCTTAACCACATTCATAAGTCCACAATATTGTTTTGTGACTACAAATGTTTTATTTCACTTGTTGTAGCATCATATTTCGACCATTAAAGTGAGTTTGGTGTATGCTCACCATCTTTCTGATTTTTTTTTTTTTTAAATTGCAGAAACAAGGATCACCTTGAAAAACTACAGATTCTTGGACATCATAATTCACCCCTTCGCTATATAGACCTGAAGGTCCGTTACTCTCTCATTTATATTTCCTATGAAGAAATATCGCTTTGCTTTCAATTAATACAAACCATAGCATGTTCTAACAAGGTCAATATGTCTGTTCTGCTGGAATATAACTCCATTTCCATTATATTTCCCTATGTTATAGACTTAAAATGATCTTCATCTTTTGATTATCATTATTAACTTTTGACTTGTGTGGATTTGCTTCCTCTTCAATAGTACACGTCTTCAGTCATTTCCAAAATTGATTTTTCACTAGGTTGTTCAGTGTTCAATGTAGTTGGTATGAATAAAAAAATTGATAAGATTATGTGAATGCTTGGTGCAGGATATACTTAATTATGAAGAATTCATGACACACTTGTCAAGTGACGAACAACAGCAACTACTAAAGTACTTACCATCTGTCGACTCTTTTGCTCCTCCAGATAGGTTTGTCCCTCTTCTCTATATTTCACTTTCTCGGTCATGTTTTGGCTTTATATTGAGCTCAAAAATAAAGCAAACTTGATATTGGTAAGCTCGACGAGCTGATTGTTTTCGTGTTCTTTTATCTATCTGCAGTCTTAGAAGCGTGTTTGAGAGCTCTCAATTTGAGGAGAACCTCTCTTCCTTCCAGAAACTTCTTGCAGAAGGCGTTTTTGATAACTCATTGCCGGGAGTGAAATTAGAAGATTGCAGAACCTTGAAGAGATTTATAATGTGCTATTTAGCAAAGCCCAAGTGGGTGCAACAATATAATTTACTCAAGGTTTGGTTACTAACAATTCAACAACAACACATACCCAGTGTAATCTCACAAGTGAGTCTGGGGAGGGTAGAGGGGAGGGTAGAGCGTACGCAGACCTTACCTCACCACGTGGAGGTAGAGAGGTTGTTTCCGAAAGACCCTTGGCTCAAGTAACCCTTACCTGGTTACTAACAATTCGTTGCATATATATTGAACATATCATTACTACAAAAAAATTAGCAACGGATAAATCTGCAGCTAAACGGCAAAATCCGTTGCTAATTCTATTTAGCAATGATTATAAAAAGTTCTGTCAACTACGAGCAATTCAGCGACGGATTGGCGACGAGTTCGTAGCTATCCCATTTTCTTTTGTAGTGTATAATCCACCATCTTTATGTTACATCTGCTAAATGTAAAGTGCACCCTACTTGAAGCTAATTTGTTCTTTGGCAGGACACGAAATGTAAGAATAGTAGCAGCGGTTCTGAAGTTGCCGGAGAGCCAAATGTTATTGGCACATGTCATTCAGTGAATGTGAAGAAACCACGGGAGGGGCAACATCTGAAGTATTCTGGTTGGTTGTGTTCCTCTTTTACTTTTTCCCTTATGACATGTGACAATTTGTCTGTCATAAGACTTGTTTCTGTTGGAGACGAGTAAAATTTGCATGGTAAAGAAAACTCAAGAGAAGTTAGATAAGGACTCGGAATTAGTTTTCCAGCTGAATTCTTTAACTTGTTATGCATGGTGTCATATAACTAGTAAGATTTAGAAAATGTTCCTTACGATGCAATGGCTTATTTTCTTCACAAATAAGCAACCACGTAGCTTGTCTCGTGCCTTATAATCGCTAGGGAGTAAACTCACTCGCTTAAAATAAGAGATGTTAGAAGGATTGGTATAAAAAAACCTATATCTCTATAGTACCATCACAAAGGAAAAAATTGATAGGACGTTATAGTTTCTTGTAGTCCATCAAATTCTTTCATGCATTTTTCTCTTCTAATATATTCTCCGTAGACCTTTTTCAAACTAAACCATTGTTCAAATCATGTGCAAATATACAGAAATATTCCTCCTTGATAGAGGCGGAGCCTGGATTTGAAGTTTATAAGTTCGGATTCTAGCCCCTTTAAGTTACTGGATTCTTAATTAATAATTTGTACATATTGAATGAATTTCTTAAGACATAAACAGAGTTTGGACCAAAGTTACTAGGCCTCTCACCTTCACCCCCCACCGAAGAACCCTTTGCTCCATTTCCATGTGCAAGGTGTTCTTTGATTACATATTTGCTTATGCCGTCAAATTAAGATTTACGAGCTATTTTGATTCAGGTGCTAAAACGACAATGAAGAGCCCGAAGAGGGTGGTGATGAAAAGCATCTATGAGCAGAAGGAACTAGTAGACAACGATGGCTCTTCTTGCTTCAGTACTAGAAGCTCGTTCGCGTTGCCTTCTGGGAATAGTTCCCTTGTGCTGGATTCTTTCCCTTCTGGAAACGAAAATTCCGATCAGGACTTATTGCTGGACGTGCCATCGAACAGCTACTTCCCTCAGGCAGAACTACTCTTACCTACGTCAAGTTTTACTAGTCAAGCAAGTACTAGTAGTAGCTCAATGTACCCTTCACATCTCGTCCGTCCCTAACAATACCATCATACTTTGCTTGCTTTCTTTAGGATATCGAAAAACTAGTTAAAAGCCAAACAATATGGTAGTGTTGCATATCCCATGCAAACTTATATGGAATTTTCCAAAGGGGTTCGGATGGTTGCCTTTTACCTTTTCGCGGTAGACCTATATTAAAACAGTTTTTTTTTTTTTTTTTTTTTTTTTTTTTTTTTTTTGGGATTTAGCATATCGATTTGGTTGTTTCCCCCCTTTTGTATAGGTTGTCAAACACTGTGTAATATGGCTAAAAATGCAGAGTGGTAATGAATGACTAGAAATATTGGATAGAGTTGAATTTTTGGCTTAATTATGGGCACCATACATTGTGTTAGTTCTATTGATGGTGGATTCCTTCCTCCTAAAAACTTCATCAACTCTCTAGATGGAGGGAGTGGAGTTCCTTACAGGGTTGGGTTGGGGGTGGGGGTAGTAGCAGCAGGCACTGATCGTGGAGGCAATCTTCCTTCATGCCCGAGAAAACTAAAAGAGTCTGTCAATTCTTTCTTTTTAGTTTTAGAAGGTTTAAATTCAAAAAGTATCTAAAGGCATTTGTTTTCATGTCTGGTATTTTTTTTTGGAAGTGTAGATCTATACTTTAGTCTTCCCCTCGGAAAAGGAAAAAAAAACTGAAATAAAAAAGAAAGAAGAGAAATTGGGCTATCTTTTTCTTGAGAGAACACCTTCTATCAGGCTAGCATTCTTCTACTTTTAGTCGATTGTTCTATGACGGGCTTTCCTCTTTCCTTGGCTCTGCTAGCTCGTCTAAGCTCCAACCAAACAAGTAATAATTGGAGAGTGGGTTGGGGGTTGTGTCTTGACCCACAAAATATTATTTCAACGTGATCTGCATCGACCTTACCACACATAAGGTTAGAACCAACCCACCTTGCATGAGGTCAAACCTGCCCCACCCTGCTCGTTATCCTTACCTTTAGAACTACAAAAACATGAATAGCGGACCTAAGCAAGGGCAAAGATCGGCCGTAAAGAAGAAGGGGATTACCAAAGGAATCGTGCAGGGATATTGAGGGATATTGAGTAGACGGTTGATGTATCAAACTCGACCCTATCCTTCGTAGTATGCATTCCCATTCGTGTCATAATTGATCAACCCTAACCTCACCCCGCATAAGGTCAAACGCGCTCTGCCCATGCGCGTTGCTATACCTACTTATCCTCCTTATAACTTGCAAGCATGTCTTAAAAAGAGAAATGAACACGGGTTTCCAAGAGTATGGTCTATTAGTTGATGAAATGGGTGAAAATTATGGGAGATCAAAATTCATATTTCAAGAGACACAAAAAAACCTGGGATTGATAATAATGTAGAGATTGCTATACGTGAATAATTACTACTTTTAATAAGAGGGAATCTAAAGATTTGTAGTCACTTAGATTTTAACTAATGGTTACTAACTACTTAGTTAGATTCTAACTAATGGTTGCTAACCAAAAGGTTTCTCTGCCAAATTATTTGTCCTTTATTGCTTATCTACTTGAGAGGGGTGATGTGGAATGTACTATAGTTTCTTTTATATGCCTCATTTTTCTCCTACTATATATTGCTTTATTGGCTTAATTTTTCTTTTTAAATTTGTCAGTAAATTTTAAATGAACACATAAATTACGACTTATTTCAATTAAGTACCCGAACACATGATAATATGTTTCTATTAGACATTTTCTATTTAAATTTTAAAAATACTTTTGCGTGTATTCTCAAATGTCTATTACATAGATAAGTTAACTACTTAAAATATGTCACCTCCTTTAATATACGCATTAGCCTCAATAACCTGTAAATCCTTAGAATCGTTCCAACTATAACTGATGTGTACAATTAAAGAAAATGACATATTTTATGCTTGTGTACCTAAATATTACATAATATTTAATTTTCCAAGGAATAGTAATAATACTCCCTCCGTCCCAATTTAAGTGTAGGCATTGATTTGTACGGAAGTTTAAAAAAAAGAGACTTTTGAATCTTGTGGTCTTAAATTAAAGATGCGTGTAGTCTTTTTAATCTTGTGGTCTAAAACTTGCCAAAACTTACTAAATATAGAAATAGACACCTTTTTTAGGACAAATAAAAAAGGAAAAATAAAACACTTAAATTGGGACGGAGGGAGTATCAAACAATTGTAACGAAAGAGAGCAATCATATTTAAGGTTTTTGAGTACCATTTTTTCCTTCTTTTTTTTTTTGGGGGGGGGGGGTGGTGTGTGTGTGTGTGTGTGGTTTAAAAAAGGATGAAGTTGTCTGTTTAGCATAGGGATAGATGATTAAATTAAGCATGAAGTGTTGAAGCTTTATTTTTGTTTAAAAAATGATTAGAATGTACATTTTATAAAATAATGTGCCACTTATAAACTAACAAAAGGAAGAAGTGTCATTTCCTCATCACATAAGAAGTGTCATTTCCTCATCACATAAGTTTTTGGAAAGCAAAAGGATTTAATTATATTAAGAAAAGTCATTAATTCTCTTCATATTTTCATTGTACTATGTACATCTTAAATGAAAATAACATCTACTAACATCTCATCGAAAGAATAAATACAACATATATAATTGATGTCTCTTGAATCAAATTATTTTTCTTCTTTTTGAAAGAAAGTGTTATAGTTCATAATGGATGTTTTTAATCACACAGATGTTATAGCTAAGTTGGATCTTAAGAAATTTCCAAAGTCTAAATCTAAATAAAATTAAATAAATAAATAATGCTAAAAAGAAGTCTAAAATAAGGACAAAAAAGTCTTTATTCAATTTTTAAATACTTTGGGTGCAATTTTAATTCTTGGAGAGCCTTTAGTATTTTGGAATTTGCAGAAAAGATCGAATGGAATTTGCAAAAAAGGTCGAACTAATCTTTCAATAACTTAATATCACAAAGAGAGAGAGAGAGAAGGTAATTGCAAATTTAATTTTAATATTAGTTAAGCCCAGGTCAAATAACACTAGTAATAGTAATATAATACTTACATGGATGTTATTATGCACGGATATGATCTACTTTAATAGTATTTCTGTCTTTAGATACTCTTATTCAACTCTCTAAATGGAGGGAATGCACTTTAATAGGGGTACCCCTTTAATAGAGCTTAAGATTTGACACCATTCTGGTTGTCATCAGCATGATAAAAGATGCTCTTAAATTGAAGAAAAGGACGTTGTTGCCTCAAAAACAATTATATGTGTGTTATGAAATTATGAATGTCCATTTCTCAAATATAATGCTCCTTCCACCATGTTAATGGTTC